>NC_058082.1:268855521-269129442 GCF_014858855.1 Bufo gargarizans | reverse complement strand
AAAGAAGGTTTGTACACAAACATAGAAAAGGATTCTTTACGGTAAGAGCAGTGAGACTATGGAACTCTCTGCCTGAGGAGGTGGTGATGGTGAGTCCAATAAAGGAATTCAAGAGGGGCCTGGATGTATTTCTGGAGTGTAATAATATTACAGGCTATAGCTAATAGAGAGGGGTCGTTGATCTAGGGAGTTATTCTGATTGCCTGATTGGAGTCGGGAAGGAATTTTTTATTCCCCTAAAGTGGAGAAAATTGGCTTCTACCTCACAGTTTTTTTTTTGCCTTCCTCTGGATGAACTTGCAGGATGACAGGCCGAACTGGATGTTACAATGTTACTGTCTGCACTCTATTGCGTTGTTAATTACTGTACTGCATATTGGTATATTTAATTATGTTTAGGCTAGATTCACACTAGCGGCAAGGAACTCCGGCAGGCTGTTGCGGCAGGTGAACAGCCTGTCGGATCCGTGCTGCCGCTAGTGCACGCGTGCCCCCGGACTACAGCTCTGGCTCCAATGACTATAATGGGGGCGGGCCGGAGTTCCGGTGGCAGCACGGCAAACATGCCGAGAGGCGGCTGGAATAAAACTACGACATTTATAACTATGTTTATACTTTTTAATTGAAATAATAAAATTGTGTCTTTTATGGGAGCATCATAACATCATATTTTTGTGTGTGTATACTTCTGTAATTAATTTGTATTCTGCCTACATAATGCTTGATAACTAGTAAGGATTGAATGCTTGAATGTTTTAATAATGTTTTGCAGGGTCAGCTCAACTGCAGCCACTCACCTACAATCTTTTACAGGGTCAGCTAGCCTTCTGATGACGACAGCAAAGTCTTGCCTGTTGGTACTCTGGCACACATGGCTGACTTCATGTTAGGCTGCCTTTCCCATGACCCGCACGTTATATGCATTTTAGACAGCCATTTTATGCAACGATAGTGCACCAGCACAAGATATCTGCATGTCTGCAAGTCCAGAAATACTGCTTTCAGACACTGGGGTTAAAAAAAAAACTTTTTTTAATATAGTGCACATCTAGGATTAGACGTGCATAAGTGAGTGTCACATTTAGGCCAGAAATACAGCTTTTTGCTTACTGGGGTGAAAAAAAAAACATCTGTTTCATATAGTGCACATCTAGGATTAGACGTGCATAAGTAAGTGTCACATTTAGGCCAGAAATACAGCTTTTTGCTTACTGTTGAGAAAAAAAAAACATCTGTTTCATATAGTGCACATCTAGGATTAGACGTGCATAAGTGAGTGTCACATTTAGGCCAGAAATACAGCTTTTTGCTTACTGGGGTGAAAAGAAAAACATCTGTTTCATATAGTGCACATCTAGGATTAGACGTGCATAAGTGAGTGTCACATTTAGGCCAGAAATACAGCTTTTTGCTAACTGGGGTTAAAAAACCCTCTGATATACTGCACATCTGGGATTAGACATGCATAAGTTACTGTGAAATTTAGGCCACAAATACCGCTGTCATATAGAGTAAAAAAAAAAAAAAAGTGTGCAATACCCTACATCAGGGTTTTTATTGGCGGTTAATTATTTTTAACAGACTTAACCACTTTTTACTTTGCTTGGTGAACGCTAACTATGAGGCAAACATCTAATAAGGGACGCGGTCATGGTCGTGGTGGTGGTGTTGGTGGAGCCTCTGGTGCAGGGAGAGGACGTGGCCGTTCTGCCACAGCTATACGTCCTACTGAACCTACTACCTCAGGTCCCAGTAGCCGCCAGAATCTACAGTGATATTTTGTCCGGCCGAATGCCGTTCTAAGGATGGTAAGGCCTGAGCAAGTACAGGCGCTAGTCAATTGGGTGGCCGACAGTGGATCCAGCACGTTCACATTATCTCCCACCCAGTCTTCTGCAAAAAGCGCACAGGTGGCGCCTGAAACCCATGCCCATCAGTCTGTCACATCACCCCGTGCATATTGGGGAACCTGTCTGAGCTTTAAGTCTTGCAGCGGTCCCTTAATCTGTTTGAAGATTCTGCTGGCAGGGTTTCCCAAGGGCATCCACCTCGCCCTTCCCCAGGGGTGGAAGACATAGAATGCACTGATGCACAACCACTTATGTTTCCTGATGAGGACATGGGAATGCCACCTCAGCACGTCTCTGAAGATGACGAAACACAGGTGCCAACTGCTGTGTCTTTCTGCAGTGTGCAGACCGAAAAGGGAGAATGACTGGGTGGAAGACGATGCAGGTCCTAGACCCCACATGGAATGAAGGTTGTGCCACAGACTTTTTGAGTTTGGAGGAAGAGGCAGTGGTGAGACTGAGCCAACAGCGTAGCAAAAGAGGGAGCAGGGTGCAAAAGCAGAGCAGCCATCGCCAAAACAGTTCGCCTGCTACTGGCCACCGTCACCAGGGACCGAGCACACCAAAGGCAGCTTCAAGGAGTTCCCTGGCATGGCACTTCTTCACACAATGTGCTGATGACAAGTCCCGAGTTGTTTGCATGCTGTGCCATCAGAGCCTGAAGCGAGGCATTAACGTTCTGAACCTTAGCACAACCTGCATGACCAGGCATCTACATGTGAGACATGGGCTGCAGTGGAGTAAGCACCTTCAAAACCAAGAAAGGGCTCAGGCCCCTCCTGCTCCCTCTTCTGCTGCTGCCTCGGCCTCTTCCTCCGCCTCTGGAGGAACGTTGGCACCTGCCACCCAGCAAACAGAGGATGTGACACCAACACCACCACCTCCGTCACCGGCATCTCCACCATGTCACACGGAAACGTTCAGCTCTCCATCTCACAAACCTTGGAGTGAAAGCGTAAATTCCCACCTAGCCCCCCTCGATCCCTGGCCCTGAATGCCAGCATTTCTAAACTACTGGACTTTGAAATGCTGTCATTCAGGCTGGTGGAGTAGGACAGCTTCAAACAGCTCATGTCGCTTGCTGTCCCACAGTACTTCGTTCCCAGCCGCCACTACTTCTCCAGGAGAGCCGTGCCCTCCCTGCACAACAAAGTATCCGATAAAATCAAGTGTGCACTGCGCAGCGCCATCTGTGGCAAGGTCCACCTAATCACAGATACGTGGACCAGTAAGCATGGCCAGGGACGCTATATCTCCCTAACTGCACACTGGGTAAATGTAGTGGCGGCTGGGCCCCAGGCAGAGAGCTGTTTGGCGCACGTCCTTCCACCGCCAAGGATTGCAGGGCATCATTCTTTGCCTCCTGTTGCCTCCTCTTCCTACTCGGCTTTCTCCTCCTCTTCTACCACCTCCACATCCGGTCAGCGACAGACCTTCACCACCAACTTCAGCACAGCCCGGGGTAAACGTCAGCAGGCCGTTCTGAAACTGATGTGTTTGGGGGACAGGGCCCACACGCACAGGAGTTGTGGCGGGGTATAGAACAACAGACCGACGAGTGGTTGCTGCCAGTGAGCCTCAAGCCCGGCCTGGTGGTGTGCGATAATGGGCAAAATCTCGTTGCACCTCTGGGACTAGCCGGTTTGATGCACATCCCTTGCCTGGCGCATGTGCTGAATTTGGTGGTGCAGAAATTCATTCACAACTACCCCGACATGTCAGAGCTGCTGCATAAAGTGCGGGCCGACTGTGCGCGCTTCCGGCATTTTCATCCTGCCGTCGCTCGGCTGTCTGCTCTACAGCGTAACTTTGGCCTTCCCGCTCACCGCTTCAGATGTGACGTGCCCACCAGGTGGAACTCCACCTTGCACATGCTGGAGAGACTGTGCGAGCAGCAGCAGGCCATAGTGGAGTTTCAGCTGCAGCACGTACGGGTGAGTCACACTGCAGAACAGCACCACTTAACCACCAATGACTGGGCCTCCATGAGAGACCTGTGTGCCCTGTTGCGCTGTTTCGAGTACTCCACCAACATGGCCAGTGGCGATGATGCTGTTATCAGCGTTACAATACCACTTCTATGTCTCCTTGAGAAAACACTTAGGGCGATGATGGAAGAGGATGCGGGGCTACGGAACTGACATACTGATGCGGACTGCATACGGTGTGCTGTCCGCATTTTTTGTGGACCCATTGAAATGAATGGGTCCGCATCCTATCCGCAAAAAAAACGGAACGGACACAGAAACAAAATACGTTTGTGTGTATGTAGCCTAAGAGACAGAATTTCCTCAGATTTTTTTTGATATATGAATTCCGAGATACTCCAGATCCTCATTATCTTGTAAAGTTTTAATTTCTGGAAAAGGAAAATCAACCTCACAATCCAGAGAGAAATCTTCCTCATCTCCAAGCAGGGCCGTCTTTAATATTGATTGGACCCTGGGCAAAAATTTACTTGGGCCCCCTGGATCCCGCCTTCCCACACCTTAGCATGCAATCACGCCCTCCACCACAACACACACACAAAAAATCCACACATCTGGTAGAGTCCAGTGAATGACTGTAAATACTTCCAGTTCTGAAGACTCCAGCGGCTCAGGATCAGTGCTCTGGGCTCAGGCTGGAAGTGGGCACCGCTCTGCAGGAAGGAGACCAGGGCTCGGCTCACCCTAGTGTTACAGTGCACCCCAGCACCCCACAGTATGCAGTATAGCACCCTATAGTATACAGCACCACACAGTATGCAGTATAGCACCCTATAGTATACAGCACCACACAGTATGCAGTTTAGCACCCCACACTATACAGTACCCCACAGTATATAGTAGAGCAGTATAGCAGCCCACAGTATACAGAACCTCACGGTATACAACACCTCACTGTATACAGCACCCCAAACTATACACAATACAGCCCCCCCACTATACAGCCCCCCCCCCCACACTATACAGGCCCCCCCACACTATACAGGCCCCCCACAGTATACAGCCCACCACACAGTATACAGGCCCCCACACAGTATACAGGCCACCCCCCCCCCACAGTATACAGCCCACCACACAATATACAGCCCATTACACAATATATAGCCCACCACACAATATACAGCCCACCACACAATATACAGCCCACCACACAGTATACAGCCCACCACACAGTATACAGCACCCCACTATACAGTAGTTTACAGTATATTAACATAACAGCCCCTGTCACCTTTTTCTGATGTAATCTTTACACCAAAAAGCTCCACAGTTAACTTCTGGAACACTCAGTAGGACCTGTGATGACCTCATAGCCATGTGACCAGTAATTGCTAGGTTACTGGTCACATGGTAATGATGTCATTAAGGTCCTAGAGCAAAACTCATTAAGGTCCTAGAATTAAGATCATTAACACAGTACGATCATGATGCCTGTGTAGCCGACAGCCTGACACCCGGGGCAGTAGCTAGCAGGGCTCAAGAGGCAGCTGCCTTGGGCCCCCCAGGAGCAACTTGGCCCAGGGCAGCTGCCCCTTTTGCCCCTTGGTAAAGACGGCCCTGTCTCCAAGTAAGTTTCTTTGGCTATCCCCCCTGAGGGCATCTCGACTAGGGCATCAACCTGGAGCTTTAGGGTGGACTGATATACCATAATCCAGCACTCCACTAATTGTAGATTTTTTTATTTATTTTTTTCATAGGAAGGAGTGGAGGAAAAGTCCTGACCTCCAATAGCCCCAACCCATCTCAGCTTTCAGGCTGTAGCTCCTTGTACTGGACACTGCACCTATTGGCTCTTCTGCTGTTGCTCTGGGGGGGGGGGGGGGGGAAGGGGGGCTATCAGGATGGGTGGCATACATGGTTTACATGTATTCCTGCTTCCTGGAGTTTTTTTTTTTTTTTGTCTCCTGGGCATGGGATCCAATTTATGGAGCTCTGGTGGACAAATTCCTCCTAATAAGTACCATCCAGCACAACAAATCCAAAACTCTCATCCACATTAAACCAGTATACAGAACCTTTTGACTGGGACAATGTTGTCTACCTCCCTGTGGGATCAGTCACTATCTGAGAAACAATTGTTACCATGTAAACGGTAAGAGCAGTGAGACTATGGAACTCTCTGCCTGAGGAGGTGGTGATGGTGAGTACAATAACGGAATTCAAGAGGGGCCTGGATGTATTTCTGGAGTATAATAATATTACAGGCTATAGCTACTAGAGAGAGATTGTTGATCCAGGGAGTTATTCTGATTGCCTGATTGGAGTCGGGAAGGAATTTTTTATTCCCCTAAAGTGGGGAAAATTGGCTTCTACCTCACAGGGTTTTTTTTTTCTTCCTCTGGATCAACTTGCAGGATAACAGGCCGAACTGGATGGACAGATGTCTTTTTTCAGCCTTATGTACTGTGTTACTATGTTACTATGTTATTATGTACAGTAGACCCTTCTATTGTCCAATTCCCAAGAGCATTACTCACCTATTCTTAGTAGTGTTGGGCGCGAATATTCGAATCAGAAATTTTAATCGCGAATATCACCACTTCGAGAATTTTCTAAGATTTAGAATATTGTGCTATATATTTGTATTCTTGAATATTCTAGATTTTCTTTTCATCAGTAACCTCCCTCCTTGCTTGTGGGCCAATGAGAAGGCTGCAATGTCTTTGTCTGAGCTTAGCAACATCCCTAGTAACCAATAGAAAAGTTGCCTACCCCTTACTATATAAGAAACTCCCCAGCAGACATTTTCTGTAGTTGTATGGAGTTCTGAGAGAGACATCAGTGTCATTGCTGTGCTCTGTGCTTTGCTGTGTCATTACATTAGACAGTTATTTAGCTTATATATATATAACAGATAGTTAGTGGGAGATAGTCAGTGTAGGTTAGATAGTGATACAGTGTAGCTGATAGGTTCCAGTGCAGGGTGTTAGGTAGTGTGATAGGTTCTGCTGTCCATACATACATATATACAGACATAGTGCTGTAATGTCACAAGTTCACAATAATACTTAGTGCACCAATCAGTAATATGTAGCCAGACCTGCTAATATGTGAAGTTGCACGTATTGCGCAAAAATATGCGCATCATTAATTGCCAATTTGTGCAATCGCAAATATGTTGGAGCACTCTATCTGTATATAAAGCTATTGTAATGTTCTGCCGTGCCAACCATTTTCTCCAGTCTCAGGATACTTCTAGCAGCTTGAAAAATGATGTGGATTGGGCAATCTTATCCACCTCTTCTCCATCAGGGTGGCTATTTATTGAAGGCTGCCTCTCTGAGTGTTACTTGATTAACTTTCAGCAAACAGTTTCTGTAATATGCATGCCTGAAAACCTACGGACTCTAGCTGAAATTACAGAAAGGAGAGCTCCCTGGTACCTATAGACTGTTTGGTTGGCACAGTTGTGGTGATACAACTTAAAGTGGTTTTCCGAGACTTTGATACTGATGACCTATCCTCAGGATTTGTCATCTGTATCTGATAAGTGGGGAGTCCAACACCCTGGACCCCTACCGATCAGCTGTTTGAAAAGGCACCGGCTCTCCTTCTTTAAGTACAGCTAGCCACTCTCTATATTCATCAGGGACTCTCTTGATGGCTTGGCTCCACCTCTAAGTCTACTGGGTTTCCGTCTCCATAACTGCTTGGCCTGGGTCTGTCACTCCAGCTCCACACTAATCTTCAGTCCTGGCTATTAGATGTTTCTCTCATCTCTACCAGGGTCTGACCTCTAAGGCTAAGTCACCTACTCAAAGACACATATAAGGAACAATTCATCAGAGAACAAAGTCAATATTTGCATTCCGCATTGATGCACACATACTGAGAAACTGGGTGGCGTTGTTTTGGAACCTACTAGGGTCGACTATAGAGGCCTTCAGAGATCTGTGTACTTCCCTGGTGCACCCCATTAAAAGTTGATTAGGAAAAATAGCCTAGTGAATTATGTTATCTACACCTCTGACAAATAGAACTGGTTACACTGATAATTACTTAGCCTGCACCAGGACATAAGGACATTGATATGTTGAGTTGTCAGACTATAGACAGAAGGATGATGAATAGTAGGACTTCAATGGTCAGAGACAATGATTATTGTGTATCATTTGTTTTCTATGTATCAGTACGTGCATGGTCATTTTCCCTTGTAGATAACAACCGATCAAGGGGTTTAAAACGCATCTCTGAATGATTTTATAAGTGCAGTGATGATGACAGACACATTTTTACTGTTAAAAAGTGCAATAAAAGTTTATATCCATAGTAAATAAATATCGCGCTGCTGTTAATTGGCAGAAAACATTTCCAACATTCCAATGCTGGAAACATTGTGTACCTAGAGATATAAATTATCTGATACAGTACAAAGATAAAAGATATTTTTTAGCTATTCAATAGACTAAGGCAGTTGACAGTACAAATATATTGCAACAGATAAGCGTAAAAAATTTATCTGACTTGAATATTGATAGAAAGAAAGCCCATGGCATGAATTTAAATATGTTTCGCAAGAATGCTGTTATTCTCAAGATGCTTTTAAGTAAGGACATCTGCACACCTTTTCACTAGCAAAATCAAATTATAGCAGTGGATTATTTATCATTACTATGTCTAATAAGATGTCTGTACAAAAAGTGGAACTAAATTAGAAGTACTTTCTATATGGTCACATCTACAGTTAGGTCCAGAAATATTTGGACAGTGACACAATCTTCATGATTTCGGCTCTGCTTGCCACCCACATTAGATTCGAAATGAAACAACTGAGATGCAATTGCAGGTTTAAATCATGGCGTTTAACAAAAATATCCTGTTAAACATTTAGGAATTGCTGCCATTTTTTTTACAAAGCCTCCTCATTTCTGGGGTTCAAAAGTAATCGGACAAATTTACATTACTGTAAAAATTGTTCATTTTTTAATACTTTATAGAGAATCCTTTGCAGCCAATGACTGCCTGAAGTCTGGAACCCATGAATATCACCAAATGCTGGGTTTCCTCTTTTGTGATAATTTGCCAGGCTTTACTGCAGCTGTCTTCAGTTGTTGCTTATTTGTGGGTCTTTCTGCCTTAGGTTTTGTCTTAAAAAAATGAAATACATGCTCGATCAGGTTGAGACCTGGTGATTGACTCGGCCATTGCAGAATATTTCACTTCTTAGCCTTAAAAACTCCTGAATAGCTTTCTGTGTACTGTGAAGCGCCGTCCAATCAACCTTGCTGCATTTGGCTAAATCTGAGCAGAAAGGATATCCCTGTACACTTCAGAAGTCATCCAGATGCTTTTGTCTTCAGTCACATCATCAATGTGGCAAAGTCTAATTTGGCTTTTATGTTTTTGAGACTGATTAATGTGTTTGATCTCATGAGGTCGTCTCTTTATGGTAGGCTTAGATAGTGATAAAAAAATACTTCCTGGAGAGTGTTTTTCACTTGAGTGTTGTGAAGGTTTTTTCTTCACCATGGAAAGGATTTTGCCATCATCTACCATCATCTACCACTGTTGACTAGAGAATCTATTATGTTGTCTTGCGCTATTCATCTATTCTTCCTACTAGTGGTAGATGAATGAATTGAATTAATTGCCAGCTGTCTGCAGTAAAGATCTAGCTGGGTATTACCAGTGTGTGTGTGTGTGTGTGTGTGTATGTGTGTGTATGTGTATATGGAGGGGGTGGGGGTGAACCAGCATAGTTTGACACTTTCAGCACTGATTATACTGTGCAGGCATACACCACCTTCTGGTAACTCCCAGACTGCTGGCAATTCATTCATACATTTCTGGTAGGAATAATAGAGGAATAGCACAACATAGAATTTTAAGAACAGATGGTCTAGAATTATTTTGTCATGGTGAATGCAAGTAGTTACTAAAATAGAATGTAAGGAGAGGTGACAGGCATTCCTTAACACTTTGGTTGCTTGATTTTGAGCATTCCCATAGTACTGAAGATTGTCTCCTCAGTTTTGAAATTGTAGCAATTGAAAACTGCGAGATGTCTTGCAAGATCAGGTTGTGTGTTTGCATCACTCTCAGGCTGTCCACTTTGACAGAGCAATATTGTGGATAACTCTTATGGAGCAAGAGCTGATCACTGGACTCATTTGACCATGGCTGTTTATTGCATTTAAAGTGCCAAGTAGAAGCGGGGGCCAAATCTCAGGAAAAGGACAATGAATGGGTTATGGTTGGGGATGTAGAACAAAAAAAAAAAATGCTGTGATCACGGCAATTGTGGAAATAATGGCAGGTAGAGTTGAGCAGAGTTTAGAAAAATTGAATTTGATAACTTCGCCAAAGTTAGCCAAGAAATTTGATTAGTTTCTTATTATTTTGCCACGAATTACTATTAATCAGGTATACCCAGATGACTCTGCCCTAGGGTATGGCCACATGGAGCAGCCTTGCTTGGGACAGGTTGCGGTCCTGCTGCGGTGAAGAACCATGTGGCCAATTAGCCTGCAGCTGCCTTTCATTTAATAATGAAGACCGCACTGTAGTCCTTCTTCATTGTTAATGGCCGTGTGACACCTTTAAACAGGGGCTGTTGCTGGTATGGGCTTCGGCTGGTTAGGTGGGGGGACAATATGAATATTATTGCTGTTCTGGCCTGCAATCTCCTCCTGGTTATTTGACAGCAAACACAGAATATTAATCAGCTCTGGCATACCTGCTTCTCCAACCCCAGTGCTCTCCTGCCCTCCAGATGGGAGCCCTTCATCTGCCATCTGCTTTTCCTCCTTTTCCACATCATCTAATATCGATGAGAATATGACATCAGGAAAAATCCAGCTCCTCCTCTCTCTTTTCTAGGACATGGCAATAGACGAGGATGGCCATCATTAAGACCTGGCCCCCCTAGGGGATTCAGACTGGATGGTAATGGTTGGCATGCTAAAATTGGAATAATAAAGGCTTCCATCTTATTGGTATTGAATTATAATTATGGCTGATGTAGGAATAAGCAAATGTAGGAATAAATAAATAAAACTGAGACTCCTTGCACTCTCCCTCTACAATATTCTTCTATTAATCAATTTCTGCAACACTGTCCCTAGCGCATGATTGTTTGGCGTGTCTCTCCTTGTAATCAACTCACAGGACAATAGCGGAGACCGCATGGGATGAGGGTTTTATAGGGCTGTGACATCACAGGAGATGGGTATCTGTGGATTAGTTGGTTGCATGGCATCATGGCTTATTCCTCAATCCCAGGTTTCTTACTTTGACTTTGTAACATGTGCAGCCGCCATTTTAGAAAAAACGGATTCATTACCACGAAGCGCAAGGAAATTCAGATTAGTCGGGAATCAAAGTTTTCCTAAACTTAGAATCGAATTCCACTTCAAATGCTTTACTTTCTGCAACACTAATGGCAGGTAAGTGAAGGAAAAGAGACATTGCTCTTTCTACCAGAGGGATACTTCAAATCCATTGATGAATTAGATTCTAGATGTCCCTTAAAACTTGTTTGATATGTATTGTCTCATATAATCAATCAGAAAATGACAAGTAACAGTTTTCAACAAATTTCCCCATACATCTAGAATACCTACAGCAGGGCTTTTTTTCTGGCGGAACGCACCGGAGCGGCGTTCTACCACCTTTTGACATCGCAACCTGCCATGCTCTAGCATCACAGGCTGCGATGTATCAGCGGGGAGGGACGGGGATTCAATTAATAATGATTCATGCTGCCCCCTCTGTAGTATAACATTCAATATATCCTACTCACAGGGCTACTGTTATATCGTAATGCAGGCCGGCCGGGGAGACGAGCAGCAGCATGACTGACGTCATAAAGTAGGCCGGGCAGGCACGTGACGTCAGTCAGTCATGCTGCCGCTCGTCTACCCGGCCAGCCTGCGTTACGATATAACAGTAGCCCTGTGAGTAGGATATATTGAATGTTATACTACAGAGGGGGCAGCATGAATCATTATTAATTGAATTACACATTTTATAACTGTACTGGAGCGGCAATGGGGAGTCTGTGGATGATACTGTTAAGGGGTGGGGGTCTGTGGATGACACTGTTAAGGAGTGGGGGTCTGTGGATGTCACTGTTATGGGGTTGGGGGGTCTGTGGATGGCACTGTTAAGGGGGGGTCTGTGGATGGCGCTGTTATGGGGTGGGGGGGTCTGTGGATGGCACTGTTATAGGATGGGGGGGGTCTGTGGATGGCACTGTTATAGGGTGGGGGGGTCTGTGGATGGCACTGTTATGGGGTGGGGGGGTCTGTGGATGGCACTGTTATAGGATGGGGGGGTCTGTGGATGGCACTGTTATAGGATGGGGGATCTGTGGATGCCATCCCCAGATCCCCCATTAACAGTGCCATCCCCAGATCACCCATTAACAGTGCCATCCCCATCTGGGGGGTTTCTTTGCTGGGCTGGACTTTTATAGCCCCCCCAAATTTTACTTACATCCCTGTTCTCTAAAAGGGCGGTCCTAGGGGTGGGTAGGGGCGTGGCCAAGGGAGAGGGGGTGAGTTCCACCACCTTTTCTCTGAGAAAAAAAGCCCTGGCCTACAGTATGTAAAATCTGAATCGAAGATTCTCATGGCTGTGTTTTATGAATGATGATCAATCTGGCGCCCTCATTTCCCAGACTTGAATCCAACTGAGCCTCAGTGGGACCACCTTGTTTATCATGTTCGCACTATAGCTCGTCCCTCACGCACCCTCCAGCAGCTGTGGGATGCACTGCAGTTAGCAAGGCTCCGGATACCTGTAACAACCTAGCAGGGCCTTATTGAGTCGGTTCCAGTCCATTTAGCTGCTGTCCATGCCGCTCACAGGAGTTAAGGTTCTTTCACACGAGCGGATGCCGTGCGGGTAATCCACTGCATGAAAGAGAGCCAGGCCCCACTCCGGACAGCAGAGACACGGAGGATTAACATGATTAATAATGCTCCGTGCCTCTCTGTGATCTTTTTACTACAAAATCACGGTGACAACTTTATCTCACTGTGATTTTGTAGTAAAAAGATCACAGAGAGGCACAGAACATTATCTATCCTGTTAATGCTCTGTGTCTCTGCTGTCCAGAGCAGGGCTTGGCTGCCTTTCACGCAGCGGATTACCAACATGGCATCCGCTCGTGTGAAAGAGCCCTTACTGTGGTCATAATATTGTGACTCGACTGTGTAGGAGAATTACTGTACACAGACTATAAACATTATTATGACCACAAGGTAATATCCAGAGTAACCACCTTATGCTGCAAAGACATCAGCTAGATAGATTGGTAGTGACTCAATAAGGTCCTGAAAGGTCGTCACAGGTATCTGGAGCCATGCTGACTGCAGTGCATCCCACAGCTGCTGGAGGGTGCATGGGGAGGACCCATTGAATAAACATAATGATCGAGGTGGTCCCACTGATGCTCAGTTGGGTTGGAAGAATGAGCCATATGTGTTCTCACACATTATAAACCCACCAAGCCAGCTCACAACACGTGACTTACTTCACAAGCTGCAAACTGCTAACATTGAATAAAGGAAGTGATCATAATATTGTGACTTGGCTGTGTATTAAACTGAAATTATTGCAAAATAACTAGAATGTACAAATACTATAAGGGATGCACATGTACAGTATGTGAAGTCTTAGAATATCTGAGGTTGTAACTTAGTTTTGAAGCAGGAGTGCAGTCAATTAACCATTCTACCCTCCCACTGCATCAGCGTGATGGAATGAGTACTGAATGTTAGATGTGTTTAGGTTTCCTGTTCAGTGATCCAGATATGAATCTAAATTAGAACAAGCACACACACAATCAACCATAAACTCCTGGAGAGGTACGGGATATACCCAAGTGAGCAGTTTTCAGTGGTGTACATTCTAAATCAGATCCATTGACTGTTGTCAGTTTTCTGAAATCATAGTAATCCAAAAAGATAATCAATACTGAGATTTACGGGAATGTCACAAAAGGATCCATCATTATAAGGAGCCTTTGAAAGGTCGCTTGGATTAAACCTGCAAGAGCATAAAATGATATAACATAAAATATGACAGTATTTTATGGAATGCTCAGAGGAAATGCTTTATATTTCAATTAGAAAGAATTCAGGACCAGAGAGAGAAAAACCGAGAAGCTTACTTTATGGGATAAAAACTCTGTGTAATCCAGCTCTCCCATTCACATAAAGGATGCATGGAGATGTAGGGAAGAAAGGGAAGCTCCATCATCCATCATATACAAATTATATTTAAGATCCATCCAGCCTATCAATGCTGCTCACTTGTTTCAGGATATGTGCCCTGATTATGTGTAAAATGTGAGTGTGTTCTAATGGACTAGGTAGATTTTCTGGACCTTTGAAAAACTTTTATAGGGAATATTTCACTCTGAGATAAAAATGTGCCCCCTTATGATGTGGATTTCAGGGTGTGAACCAACATAACTTATATTATATCTCCCATTGGAGTTATATAGACTTTAGATGAGAACATTTGTTTAACTGTGCTGTGATTCATCCATATCATTGATTCACTATTCAGATCTTTGATAAAGTTATACTATTCCCGTTTTCTAAAAAGAGATATAGAGAAAAATGGACTGTTATGCCTCTTTCACACAAACGTGTGATGGCCGTGCCCGTGCTGTGGACCGCAAATTGCGGTCTGCAATGCACGGGCACCGACCATGGGCCAACCGAATGTGGATTGCGGACCCATTCCGCAAAAAGATAGAACAAGTACGGAACGGAACCCTACGAAAGCACTCCCTAGTGCTTCCGTTCCGTGGATTTGCGGACCCGCCGTATATGGGCCGCAATACGGCCGCGGAGAACACACGGTTGTATGCAAGAAGACTTAGCTGAAGAGTTCTTATTCACTGTCCATGATGCTTAGTTTAGAGGAAATGCCTATCATAATCAGTATTTGTCCTCATTCTGCCTCCTTGCAGCTTATAAAGGGTGTTTAATAGAACCCCATTCCCATTACAACCTATGCAGTATTACACTGTACTGTAGGATATCCTCAGACCTCACATGGTAATAGCATGATGTCTGCAAACTAGAAAGGTCCTTATCTGTATGAATAGGTCTGTATTTTAAAAATGGCTGTAGAGGCAACCAGGCCCTGGTTGGGCTTTACCAACTAGCCTGATGGCTGTGGTCCATAGATTTTGCATCAGCACCCTAATAAGTTAATATAAATAAAATAGTAATTAAGTGTATAAGGTCATCTGTGACAAAGAAATGGAAGTAAGCTTAAAGTTATTCATCTTGTACAATGTCTGCTTGTTTGAAGGGACCCTTGACACTAAACTGATTTCAAAATGTCCCCCTAATAGGACCCCCAGTGATTATCTGTAATCTATGGGGAAAACTGGCACTAAAGCTGGCCATACACATGCAATAGCTGTTATTAGAGTGGGCCCAGCATACCTGTGGAACCTACACTCCCTGAATTGTATGGTAGTCGTCATGGCACAAAACAGGTAGAATTTAGTGTTAGGTTCCTGTCTTACAGAGATCGCCTTGACGTGTGGCAGATGGGCTTAAATAATTTTGTACAAAATGTATTTGCCAAGCATCTCTAATTTATAAGCATAGCATTAGCAATGCATTTTTGTACTTTATTTGGTTTGCAGAGAGCTGTTGCATTGTATGTTTTGTTCTATGTTGTGTTTTCAGCCATAGCAACGTGCACCTGCACATTGGAAGGTGCTGACTAACCACCTTTTTTTCTTTGCAGTTTGTACATGCAATAGCTGTGGACTACATGACTGTTCCGCTGACGGTTCTCTCTTCCGTCCATACACATTCGGCTCTACTGAACATGTCTGTGTATGCTGTGTGGAGAGGAAAGAAAGCTGCTGCCAGACAGTTCTGGTGGTGGCTTATCTCCTCAAAGACCAAAAGGATGGGGCAAAATGAATAAGAGGTCCTTGTTTTCCCCAACATTATCTGTGTCGGGCACATTCTCGGCGGGTTCAACCGACAAAGGTATAATGTGTATGGCCAGCTTAAGGATAACTGTCTCTAAAGCTATATCTCCCAATTTTCCCATGCTTCTGCAGCTTGGCCCAGCATGCATATGGGGAGAGAGGAGAAGGCAAAAACCTCCAAAAACTGCACCACAACTGCTCATAGATTATTGTATGCATTGTATTGCAGCTGAGATGAAATGCAATACTAAACACACACTATGGACAGGTGCGGTGCTGTTTCTGTTTTTCCTATTGCTGGTAAGTTCCTTTAACCACTTCATAACATCCGGCGTGGATGTATGACGGATGCTGGGTCTTTAAAAGATGGTGCCCGCCCCAGAGCAGAGCGAGTGCCATAGTTAGCGGGTGCCTGCTGTTGCCAATCGCGGTCATTTAACCCCTAAGATTCCATTTTCATTTGTAACCACGGCATCTGAGAGGCCAGAAACCCAGAAGCAACACTTCACGGGCAGAAATGCCTCCTCTGGGAGGAGATCAGGGTAGGCGTTCCTTGCAAGTAATGAGCCTGAGCCTGTACTACGCTTCCAGGCTCATTACTTGTATATTTAAGTTCAGGCCAGCAGGTGGCAGAACTGAACAGTAATATAGTGATCTATCTATAGGGTAGTTACATAGTTAATACGGTTAAAAAAGACATACGTCCATGAAGTTCAACCAAGGGATAGGTGGGGACACGAATCCCAGACGGAAGTGAGACTCAGATTTCTACATGTTTTCATAAGCTTTCATGTTTTTACTTTTAAGCATTCATCTAAACCCTTTTTGAAACTATTCACTGTTCCTGCTGTGACCACGTGCTGAGGAAGTCTATTCCACAGATTCACAGTTCTTACAGTAAAGAAGCTTCAACGCTTCTGGAGACTGAACTTTTTCTTCTTCAGCTGGAGGCAGTGCCCCCTTGTCTTTTGAGCACATTTTACATGGAACAGCTTTTCGCCGTATTTTTTGGATGGTCCATTTACATACTTGTATAGGTTAATTATGTTCCCCCTTAGATGTCTCTTCTCAAGACCAAATGAATTAAATTCTTTTAATCTTTCTTCACAACTAAGACCCTCCATGCCCCTTATAATTTTAGTCTCTCTCCTCTGTACTTTTTCCATCTGCAGTGCATCCTTTCTATGTACTGGTGCCCAGAACTGGACTGCATATTCCAGATAAGGCCACACCAGCGCTTTGTAAAGTGGTAATATTACATCCCTGCCCCACGAGTCCATACCTCGTTTAATGCATGACAATGTCACAAGGGTGTCAAGAGCCACGTCTGACTCTGTTATACCCGGGGTCAGGAAGTCACAGCGGGTGGCTGCGCGCTCTATGTCTAAAGATAGTGCTGTTTCTTAATGGTAGCTTTCTGGGTTTGCCTTGCAATCCTTTTTGGCTCACTCAGGGAGCCGTAGCTTCTTCTCCTCAGCTGTTTCTTGTCCAGCAATCCCAACCTCCTTATATTCCCCTCTCCCACTTCTCTGGTTGCCAGATATAGAGCTTCCTGCCTGGACTTCTATACTGACCCACTGGAGCTGTGTAGCTGTGATTCCTGGTTGTTGTTCCAGAGCGTTACCCTCCGGATCCCTGTTGGGCTTTTGTTGTCCGCTGTTGTCGCCCACCTGGGATTATATGTTTTGTCTGTATTGTCTGTCCTCTCCTTGGTGTTTTCCTTTAGTGTTAGTGGTGCGGACTAGTGTTCCCACCGCCCTATTCACTACATAGGGCTCATCTCAGGGAAAGCCAGAGTTTAGGCACGTGATCGGCGTACGGGTGAGGAACCCGTCTAGGCACGTCAGGGCAGTCAGTTGCCAGCCTCAAGGTGAGTTAGGGGTCACCACCTTTCCCTCTCCCTTGTACAGGGCCTTCCTATTTCCCTCCCTTTGCGCCACGTATGTGAAAGGCACGTCGGTCATGATAGTCAATATCCTGATGGCCTTAGAAGCAGAAGATTGACATTTTATGCTGTAATTTAATCTACCATCCACAAGGACACCCAAATCCTTCTCTATAAGTGACTCTCCCAGTGCTACATCATCTAGGACATATGAAGCACAGAGATTATTACTACCAAGATGCATAACTTTACATTTGTCCACATTGAACCTCATTTGCCAAGTTGATGCCCAATCACACAGAGTGTTCAAGTCAGCTTGTAGTTTGTGGACATCTTCTATAGACTGTACTGTTCTACACAGTTTAGTGTCATCTGCAAAAATAGATATGGTGCTATTAATCTCGCCCTCAATATCATTAATAAATAAATTAAATAATAAAGGGCTCAGCACTGAACCTTGGGGTACACCACTTAACACCTGGGACCATTCTGAATAGGAATGATTGACCACAACTCTCTGGACACGGTCTTTCAGCCAATTTTCAATCCAATTACAAACTATACTTTCCAAGCCAATAGACCTTACTTTACTTATTAAGCGTCTATGAGGGACAGTATCAAAAGCCTTTGCAAAATCTATAAACACTACATCCACAGCCACCCCTCTGTCCAGGCTACTATTCACCTCCTCATAAAAACAAATCAGGTTAGTCTGACAACTTCTGTCCTTGGTAAACCCATGCTGGTTATCACTTAAATTATTATTTATAGTCACATACTCCTGTATGTAGTTCCTTAAGAGTCCTTCAAACATTTTTCCAACAACAGAAGTTAAACTAACTGGTCTATAATTACCTGTGGAGGACCTTAATCCTTTTTTGAATATGGACACTACGTTTGCCTTGCGCCAATAACTTGGCACTGTACCAGTCCCTAGAGAATCCTTAAAAATTATAAACAGGGGCACAGCAAGGACTGAAATGAGCTCTTTAAGCACTCTTGGATGTAATACATCTGGACCCGGAGCTTTGTTCACATTTACCCTATTTAACTTCTCTTGGACCATATCTACAGTTAGCCAATTGAGTATATCACTGGAAGGACTAACAGCCCCGGCGCCACATATATCAGCTACTTTATCTTTGTATATACAGAGCTAAAAAACCTATTTAGAAACTCTGACTTTTCCTTATCTTGAGCGACTACCCCCCCCCCCCCTTTACTATTATTTAGGGGACCTACCTGCTTAGACCTAGGTTTTTTAGCATTTATATATTTAAAAAACCTTTTGGGATTTGTTTTGCTTTCTTTTGCTACCTGCTGTTTATTTTGTATCTTTGCTATTTTTTTCTCCTGTTTGCAGATTTTATTAAGCCCTTTATAATCTTCAAATGCTACAGCTGACCCCTCAGATTTGTATTTTTTAGGCTACTTTCACACTAGCGTTCGATAGGATCCGTTCTGAACGGATCCGATCATATTAATGCAGACGGAGGCTCCGTTCAGTACGGATCCGTCTGCATTAATAACTTAGAAAAATTGTGTGAAAGTGTGAAAGTAGCCTGAGCGGATCCGTTCAGACTTTACATTGAAAGTCAATGGGGGACGGATCCGCTTGAAGATTGAGCCATATGGTGTCATCTTCAAGCGGATCCGTCCCCATTGACTTCAATGTAAAGTCTGAACGGATCCGCTCGCCTCCGCACGGCCAGGCGGACACCCGAACGCTGCAAGCAGCGTTCAGCTGTCCGCCTGGCCGTGCGGAGGCGAGCGGAGTGGAGGCTGAACGCCGCCAGACTGATGCAGTCTGAGCGGATCCGCATCCATTCAGACTGCATCAGGGCTGGACGGAAGCGTTCGGCTCCGCTTGTGAGCCCCTTCAAACGGAGCTCATGAGCGGACAGCCGAATGCTAGTGTGAAACTAGCCTTAAATGCCCTCTTTTTGTCTTTTATTGCTCTTTTTATAGTAGCTGTTAGCTGTTTATATTTGTTACCTAAAGGGATACAATTTTTAGTGTCATTACTCAATGTGGATTTAAAGCTCTCCCATTTATCCTCAGTATTATTATGTGACAGTAGCTGCTCCCAGTCTATGACCTGAAATGCTGCCCTCAACCCAGGGAAATTAGCCTTTTTGAAATTCAGTGTCTTTGCTCTGCCTGACAGAGTTTGCTTCTTATAGTTTAGGGGGAATATAATTATATTGTGGTCACTATTACCTAGTGTTTCTTGAACAGTAACATTACCAACAAGCTCTGCATCATTAGAGATTACCAGATCCAACAGAGCATCACCCCTAGTGGGAGCTTCTACAAACTAGCCCATAAAGTGGTCCTGCAGCAAGTTGAAGAATTTTCTGCCCTTTGCTGTTGAGGCAGAACCATGACCCCAGTCAATGTCTGGGAAGTTAAAATCTCCCATTATAACCATTGTACCAGCCTGTGCCGCCCACTCTATTTGGTTTTACAGTTGCGTTTCTATCTCTTCTGTGATGTTAGGGGGTCTATAGATTACACCAAGTATTATTTTTTCAGTTTTTATATCCCTTTGAACTTCCACCCGTAAGGTTTCCACATCCTCACCCACAATTGCCTCTTTCACACTTGTCTTCAGATCACTCCTCGCAAACAGGCACACACCACCGCCTTTTCTATTGACCCGGTCTTTCCTAAATAGTGTAAAACCCTTAATATTTACAGCCCAGGCATGGGCAGAGTCCAACCATGTCTCAGCCACACCAACTACATCTAGGTGTTCTTCTAGTACCATAGCCTCCAGCTCCCCCATTTTGCTAGCTAGACTTCTGGCATTTGTGAAAATACATTTTAAATTACTATTATTAGTAAAGTGATTAAAGGGATTAAAGTGATTAGTATTATTTTTTGTTACCTTGGTTAATTTTCGTATGTAACAGGTTCTTGTTACCAGCAGTTCTATTTTTCATAAATGTATAGTTATGCCCAGTCTTCTCCCTATTTTCCTCGCTAACCCAAGCCCCCACTAAATCCCCACTGTCACTTCTAGAACACACTCTCTATCTACACTATCTACCCCCTTATTAGTATGACCCCCCCCCCCCCCCTTCCAGATCCTAGTTTAAAAGCTCCTCCAGCCATCTAACCATTTTTTTCCCCCAGGGCAGTTGCACCCTCCCTATTGAGGAGAAATTTCCATTACAAATTGCAATCTGATTGCATGTTGTGGTGCACTCGGGGCACTAAATAAAAGATAAAAATAAAAAATAAGTTTTAAAAAAATATAAGAAAATAAAAAAATATAAAAAAATTCTAATTATCCCCTTTCCCCCCAAATAAAAATAAAAATACTTAAAAATAATAACAAAAAAATCAACATCATGGGCATAGTCGCGTGCAAAAGCACCTGTACTATTAAAGAGGACCTTTCATGGTTTTAAATTTTTTATTCTAGGTAAATACCTTTACCACCATGCCTGTTTTTTATTTATATTGCTCCTATGCCCTGCTGTGCCCCCCTGTAGTTTTCCCGCTCAGTATGTTAATACTGAGCATCGGTACAGGGAGGAGGAGATGCCAGGGTTTCTCAATGGGCATCTCCTTCTCCCTGGCTGTGCTGCGATCCAATCACAGCGGAGAGCATCACAGCCAGGGAGGAAAAAAAGCTCACCTTCTCCCTGGCTGTGAAAGGTCCTCTTTAGAATATTAAAAACATATCCCATACAGTGAATGGTGTAATTGAAAAAATACTGTATATATAAATGACCGATTCACAGTTTTTTCATTACTTTACCTCCCAAAAATTGAATAAAAAGTTATAAAAAATACATACATACCTCAAAATGCTAATAACAAAAACTACAGATCATCCTGCAAAAAATAAGCATAGCTATAAATATAGCTATAAAAAAGCTATGGGGTTCAGAATATGGCGATGAAAAGAAAAAAATACATTTTAATTTTTTGGGCAGTATTAAAACACAAGAAAAACTATTCTATACACACTCCGTGTGCTGTCCGTTGCTCCGTTCCGTGGCACCGCAAAAAAAAAAAATATATATATATAACCTGTCCTATTCTTGTCCTTTTTGCAGACAAGAATAGGCAGTTATATCAATGGCTGTCCGTGCTGTTCCGAAAAATGCGGAATGCAATTTGCAGATCGCAAAACACACAACGGTCATGTGCATGAGGCCTAAGACATTATAGCTATTTTTTGTCAGTCTTTATTCTAAATTGGACAACCCTTTTAATAGTTTAAAACCCATAATTAGGTTTTAGCACTGACGCTAGGGCTACACGATACAGTAGCAAAACAAAAACCGGTACAACTACACTGCGACATTCATATCACACAATTTTTTTATAATGAGTGGTGTTGCACTGTGACATGCTGCAACCACAATGTGACAGTCGCACAAAAATCCAACTTGGATGGATTTTTTGCGACTGTTGTGTCCCAGTTGCAGCATGTTGCTAGTCACAGTGCAACATCATTGACTTATTATAAGGCCTCTTGCACACTAATGTATTTTCATTCCGTTTCCATTCAGTTTTTTTTGCGGACCTTATATGGAACCATTCATTGCAATGGGTCTGCAAAAAAAAAAAAAAACGGAAGGTACTCCATGTACATTCCGTTTCCGTATGCCCGTATTTTTGTTCCGCAAAAAAATAGAACATGTCCTATTATTGTCCGCATTACGGACAAGGATAGTACTGTTCTATTAGGGGCCAGCGGATCAATTTTTTGCGAAGCGGAAAATACATATGGTTGTGTGCATGAGGCCTAAAGAAGACTTTATTAAAGCAATGTTTATTCATTAAAAAATACAACACACAATTACCAATAAGTTTTGTTCCGTTTTGTAGGCATTTGCACCTCTTTTGAGTTTTAAAACTAAGGCCCCATTCACACGGGCGAGTATTCTGCGCGGGTGCAATGCCTGATGTGAACGCATTGCGCCCGCATGGAATCTGGACCCATTCATTTCAATGGGCTGTGTACATGCGCATTGGTTTTCACGCTGGTGTTCTATATTCTTTGATTCTCTCACGCAACGCTGGCCCCATAGAAGTGAATGGAGCTGCGTGAAAATCGCATTGCATCCGCACGCAAGTGCGGATGCGATTTTTACAGATGGTTGCTAAGAGATGTTGTTTGTATACCTTCAGTTTTTTATCACTTGCATGCAAAACGGATTAAATTGCATTGCACCCGCACAATAAAAACTGAACACGATCGCAGACAAAACTGAATGACTTTGTTTGCGAAATCGCGCATTTTTCACTGAACGCATTCGGAACGCATCTGGACCTAATCCTCTCGTCTGCAAGGGGCCTAAGGCTCTGCAAGGGGCCTTGGATTGGCTCCGGATGCGTTCAGGGTGCGTTTGTGAAACTTGCACCATTTTGCAAGCAAGTTCAGTCAGTTTTGTCTGTGATTGCGTTCAGTTGTTCAGTTTTTTCCCCGCGAGTGCAATGTGTTTTGATGCGTTTTTCACACGCGTGATAAAAAATGTAAGGTTTACAAACAACATCTCTTAGCAACCATCAGTGAAAAATGCATTGCATCCGAACTAAGCCAGTTTTCCCTTGCACCAGTTTTAAAAATCTCCCCCATTGGCTTGCACCACAACATTACTCCTGTTGCAATGTCATCATGCATAAAACAATCTTGTAGGCAAATTGACCCACTAAAAGTTGGTGCACAGTAATAAACCATCAACTATGATTTGGTGACATTTTTGTTTGTTCACTTGTATGGTTTTTATTAATAAAAGCGTGCTTATTTTTATTTATTGTGTACAGACACATTCAACATATCACTCTGTAGCCATTTTTTCATATACATCACAGACCCAAAGTACACTGAGGATGTCTTTGACTTTGTACTAAAGAACAAAAATAAGTATACCCTTGCTTTGAAATAGAAATACTAACATATGTACTTTATTGCACATCTTCATAACAATATCAAAATATCAATGACTATAATGTACACAATTAGAAAAACAATATTCATTTTTTTATTTTTACATTACATATGTAAAGAATTATTAAAGTAGGCCAAATAATATTATTGTTACAGGTAGACATATTTTTCACATATTGTGCATTACATTGCTCTGTTCCTAACAATGAGGTATTAGTCCATGTTTAACAGACATTTATAAAAAGAATATGGGGTAGAATTATCAAAATGCTGTAAGATAGTTTTACATTACACCAGTTCAGATAAATCTCCCCAAGTATGTCTGCAAAATATGTAAGCTCGCAACCCACGTCAAGGGTCCTCATTGTCTTGCGAGTCCCAAACTAAAAAATAAATAAAATACTAACTAAAAACATTATCCATCCAGGATATATACACTGTATAGTCAGCTTGAGGGTAATGAAAAATAATTATGTAGCTCCACGTGAAGATTGCTGTGGATGAAAAGGAAATTAACCAGGTGGAGAGTGAGACATGAAATAATCAGAAAAAAATTCCCTCACTCTCCGTCCTGCAGAACCAGCTCTTCCCAGTTGAGAGGGGTCTCCATGGGCTGCTGCAGTAATGACATTGGCATCTTCGTCCGGAGTAGCCTCATACATGTGAATGTAGTTATGGAGAACTACACAAGCTTTTATAACAGTATTTACATTTTCTGGGGCAAGCTGGATGGCCAAAAGAAAAATATGCCATTTGCCGGGTAATATCCTGAAGGCACACTCCACAAACCTTTTGGCCTTGCTTAACCTATAATTGAATGTGCACCTTTTCTCATCCAATCCTCGTCTGGGGAAAGGACGCATTAGGATTGGCGATAGCACAAACCCCTTATCGCCAACTATGACATATGGTGCAGGTGGGCCAGAGGAGCCAGGAAGAGGAGCTGGCCGGGGAATGTCCAGTTGGTTGGACTGAAGCCACTGACCTATTCTGGAAGCCCAGAAGATGCGAGCATCTGCTGAACTTTCATAGGCCCTGATATCTACAATTATAAACCTGTGTCTAGAGGCTGCCGTTATTACTGAAACAATTTTAAAAAAAAGTAAAAAAAATGCTGATGTATCACAAATACCGGTGAGCCTGTAAACATGACACAGATATGGATAAAGAATTCAGCATCTCACAAGGGACTTAGTTGATAGCATATAGGGTGGGAGGGAAGTATAAGAGACGTGACATCTATGACAAGGAAGGGTAATAATAGAACATACTATACACCCACAATAACTAACTGTCATAATCCTCTAATCACCTGTGTCCCCGATTATTGTCTCTACTATGTGATGTCGCAATCCATGAAACCTAGTCAGGGACATCAATTTAAGACGCCCACAAATAGATAATGCTAATATAGGCAACTACTGACACGTGTTATCCCTCAATGCTTCATCTTATTAAAACTGTCTCCCATGTTGTGGTCCATTAGGTTCAACCAATGAAGCAAGCAAAATAAATATGTTCATTTAAACTCCTAGAATGGACTGTTTGAAGCCCAAAAATCTATTAGGTCTCTTTCTGTAAGAGGTTTTTCTCATAATCACCCCACAACCCAAACCCCAACTGTGGGGGTCATAAGACAACTTTGAGGATTTGAAAGCGAATTGAACTAGTGTCACCATGATGATCATGTACCACGTGGTGCACAATGGTAGTATCAGTGCAGCGTGGATGTGGAAAGGGTATGGCATGGATATAGTGGAATGCAGCCACAATAGCACTGGCAGCAGAAGCAGCATAGCATGGAACATACAAAGCAGTAGGTCTGCTCTCTATGGGTAGTGATGGATGAACATCGGCCGGGACGGTTCGCAAAAGTACATAAAAGAACAAGTAGGTATGTGGCTGGAGGTAGATTGCACAGTCTTTGGATATCAATTTTCCAGAAGGCCAGTGTACTACAGGCCCCAAAAATTATGCATTTAGCGTACATAAAACAACAAGTAAGTATGTGGCTGGAGGTAGATTACACGGTCATTGGATATCAATTTTCCAGCGGGCCAGTGTACTACAGGCCCCAAAAAGTATGCATTCAGCAGACATAAAAGATCAAGTAAGTAAGTGGCTGAAGGTAGATTACACGGTCATTGGATATCAATTTTCCAGCAGGCCAGTGTACTACAGGCTTAAAACATTATGCATTCAGTATACATAAAAGAACAAGTAAGTATGTGGCTAAAGGTCAATTAGATGGTTAAAGGATATCAATTTTACTGAAGGCCAGTACAAATACACGTCAAATACATGTGTTTAAAAGAACTAAAAATATAAAATTGGATTAAAAACATGGCTAACAAAATCCTACCTCTTAAAAAAAAACGAATGATAATAATTGAAACACGTGGTCGTCACAGGTATTAAATTCCTCCGAGGCCCAAAACATTAGGCATTCAACGGACAGAAAAGGCCTTTTATGCCGCTGCATTTAGACAGGGACCAATATTTGTTCTGTGTGGTGGCGGATATTTCTGGGCTGGCATGAGGAAATTCAATTAAACGTGGTCGTCACAGGTGTTTAATTCCTCCGAGATCCATGCCTCATTCATTTTTAGAAATGTGAGGTAGTCCACACTGTCGTGAGCTAGGCGAGTGCGCTTATCCGTCATGATCCCCCCTGCTGCGCTGAATGTTCTTTCGAACAGGACACTGTACGAGGGGAAGCCAACAGTTCAATGGCAAAGTGTGCCAGCTCTGGCCACAGGTCAATCCTGCATACCCAGTAGTCCAGGGGTTCCTCACTTCTCAGAGTGTCCACATCGGCTGTTAACCCGATGTAGTCAGACACCTGTCGGTCTAGGCGTTCCGTGAGGCTGGATTCAGAGGGTGGCTGTCGATGGGTTGGCTGCAAAAATGATCTCATATCCGAAGTGACCAACATATCTTCAAACCGCCCTCTTCTTGCATGCACTGTTAGATTGGTACCCACAACTGTTTCTCTGTGAGTGGAAATTCCTTTGCCAGCATCCGCAAAAACAGAATGCAGCATTTCTCAAAGCAAGGCCTGGAAGTGCTGCATTCTGACAGCCTTCTGTGATGTTGGTAACATGTCCGCCATTTTGTGTTTGTACCGGGGGTCTAAGTACGTTGCCACCCAGTACTGGTCCTTGGCCTTTATGCTTTTTAAGGCCCCCATTTGCACTAAACTGGAAGTAGTGGAGTGGCCTGGCTCCTGCTCATCGTCAAGGATAATGTTGTCCTTGGTCTCGTACACCCAACAACGGACAAGACCAAGGATCCCAGAAACATCTAAAGCATGCTCTTCTTGCTCCCCCTCCGCCCCAGCACCATCCTCCTCTAACTCCTCTTCAGACTCCTGTTGACTTGTCTCAGATGGAGTAGCCTCCCCTCCTAAACAGTAATAGCTTTCACACAGGGAGTCTCTTTTGACCATCTGCTGTAGGGTGTAGTAGGGTGTTCTTGCCACTTCTTAGGAAAAAAGAAGGTGCCCCACCAGGATGAGACAGTGAAGACTCAGACGACTCCTCTGAAAGCCTTCTCTGGAGCTTCAAGGAGGAGGAGCAGGAGGAACGCTATGACCCCTGGTTTCACATAATAGTGTCAGACTTCGAAGTCACCTCCATGTCACCCTGAGCCATCGAATCCACAATTTCATCCTCTTTTTCCTCAACAATAAAAATGTGCCTTTCCAAAGCCAGCAGGGACAACTGCATCCTACTAGTACTACTTCTGGCCAGATAACTGGTGCTGCTACTACCCAGAATTCTAGGTCTTTTGTTTAGAGCCCTTCCATAGCCCTGACATTTATGGGCCCCTCAGATAATGTTATGCACTACCCTGTGTATTGGTGTAGTAATCATGCATATATTCTGGTTTGAATATAATAAACAACAACCCCCCCCAAAAAAAAACTGATTGGAAAAGTGTGGAGACAGAAATAAAGGAAGCCAGTTTTAGGCCTATCACTTTATTTGTTATCATTCACAGGTCATTTTGTGCGCTATCCTTTGTTTTGCTTTATTTATCATGTATATACCATATGCTGTTTAATTAAATTGAACAATCCTCAAAAAGTTACATATCCAACCGGAGATATAGAGTAAACAGAAACAGACAACTGAGGCCTGATGCTCAAACTCACATTAAGACTCACTGGTAAATTTCTGACCTAGGCGGTGTATTTTTGCAGTAATCCAAACTGGTTCGCTCATCCTTACTCCCCACTATCTTTCCATGTCAGAATCGGCTCATTGGATGCCCAAGTAGCATGACAGAAGTTCTCTAACCTCATTATGGGGTGCATCACAGGTTGCAATAATTCAAACCTGCTCTTTCTCATTTGTGGTTGTTATCGGATTGAGCAATGATTCCTGATTTATGCTTAATTTCTGACGTGAAAAACAGGCCAAAGCTTTTAATGTTAATTCCAAAGAATAAGCACGTCATCGATGTAACACACATTTCATTGTGGTTACATTATTTCAATGACACGCAGATTTTTTGTAATGGGGCATGGAGGATTTTGAGTGGTTCGTGGACCTGTTCTTCACCTCCGAAATTAACACCACCCACATCACTTTCTTGGATCTTATCATCTTCAAGGGTAATGAGCATTGCTACTAATAGCCTCCTATGCAGAGTAGCCTCCAACTCTGCCCGCCTGTTTTTTTATGCATCTCTTCCAAATCTCACACATGTGCATAGCACTTTCACACTGAGTGTCCCACTGAGGGCATCAGACTCGATTGCTCAACTAGGCATGCTCTGAGCCCAGCAACGTGTTCAGCCTGTGCTGGTATGCTACAGTTGCAGTAAACAGGTGGGCGGAGTTAGGGCTAGAATGTGATGTTGTGGCAGAGGGGGCATTTATAAGGGAGCATTTCAAATAAAGTTATTTTTCTGGAGATAGGAAACATCGAAAGGAAAGGAAGGAAGGTACATTTGTGAATAAGGTACTATGTGCTGCTATGCAATTCCCTACCCTAATTCCCTTAATAGCAATGACAGAGGTGACAGATTCCTTTTAAGGAGTCAATGATCCCCAAGCTAGTAGAAAAGCTAAATAACCAAGGGCCCCTGATCAAATCTGTCAGAAATTCCTCGAGAAACGGTAAGTATGTAAGCTTTATTTACATTCTTGGTCTCTTTGGGTGTTTCCAGTTATAGAAAATGACTTTCCTAGCATAATAAAGTCATAAGTTGCACAGAGCCACACTGAGGGGAAGGTCATCAATCAATCCAAAAAGACAAACTTTAGGATGCAGTATTTTTGGCATATTCAGGCAAGTCTCCATAAACTCCACTACTTCTCTACAATGTATCTGTAGGACTCACCCCATTCCTTCTATATTCCCAGAACATATGCAGCACCGTTAGTTGTCATCTGGGGCATTCGGAAGTCAAAGCAGTCTGTGCTTAGTGTAACATATTTTATAGGTAAATTTAACCTGTACTAACTTGTGCCTGGCACTGATTAAAGGATGACCTGAAGAAACCAAAATATTCTTACAATCATCATCATCATCATCCAGGTCAGGAATGGCCCCCCACCACTTTATAAGTACTTAGTCTTGCATTGGAAAAAAAAGCAGAAAACCCTTATTTTGCGCCATGCCCTCAATACGTGAGAAAGTTAAAAAAAACAGCTAAACCTCCAAATTCTGCTTGGAAGGCATGTTTTAGCTGATAATAATTGTAAAGAGTATTGCTAGGGGAAATAAAAGTGGATTGAGTGTTGAAATGAACAGCCCTTTCCAAAATGTGCGGCAAAGCAGTAAAATCATGCCTCTTCCAGTTCTGGGAATTAGGGGAAGAAGATTGAACTTTATCATAGAAAAACAAATGTTAGAATATTGTGCACTGTAAGCAAATTCCCTAAGTAGAGTCATCTGTATGGAAGAGTCCAGCAGTCCGCTCCCTAAAGACAGCCTTCCAGACTTGATTGCATTCTCTCAACTTTTGTCAACTCATTTTTAGCTTGTTACTACAAATGAGCAAAAAAACAGACACTAGTGAATCCAAAAGTTTTGTGATTTGTTTCAGACAAATTGCTCAAAATGGTGGCAAGAAAACAGAAGAAGGCATCTGCAAGTGATCATTTTTGGACCATTTTTGAATTAAAAAAAAACTTCAATGCATTGTGTTTTTTAAATACGTATTTGTCCTCACTGGCTACCATCAGTTTACCCATAGTCATATATAATGCTGTCACTTTGACACCACTATTGCTGTATTGGTGTTGAAGAGCTTGAAAGGAGTTGGATGCAATCCTAGGAGGCCTTTGTAGTGCCCTGGAGCAGGGAGTACTTTGACATTTGGACATTTGCAGACATTTGCAGACATTTGCCTATATCCCCTATGCAAAGTTTAAACATCTTGCTTTATTTCTCTTGTAAGGGTTAACTTATACTGTTTATTATAAATGCATTTTATTTGTAAAAATGTGTATTACTGTATTTACATGGCTCTGTGGAAAGGGTTAATGAATGCTGAGAGACTGTTAGGACTTTTTGATTGAGAAGCTGGTAGTTTTTGATTGAGAAGCTGGTAATTGTGTTTTGGAGGGAAAAACACAGACTTGTGTATCACCAAAAGCAGACAGTCTGATCTTTTAAATGCATTTTATTTGTAAAATGTGTATCACTGTATTTACATCGCTCTGTGGAAAGGGTTAATAATTGCTGAGAGACTTTTTGATTGGTAATTTTCCATAGCTGCCATAGGGTTTAAAGGGAACCTGTCACCTCTACTATGCTACCCTCACTGAGCATTTCTAAATGTTCATTGTGTTACCCTAAACATATAAATTACACATTTAATTTCATTTGCAGACGAATTCAATAAGTATTATGCATTTGTGTACTTTCCGCCTTTTATGCAAAATTACATAACAGAGTCATATCTTACTTGTGTGAAAAGAGAAGAGTCATATTTTCAAGCTCTGACTCATCTCATGTTAATTTGCATATGTATTAAATTCTTTTTTTTTTTACACAATAAAAGCACACTGAGCTATGGGGATTGGGTATTGCAGATGTGCTAGCGGCCATCTAGCAACCCATGTCCTCAGCTCTATACCCAAAATCCAGGTGACAGGTTCCCTTTAAAGAAGACCATGTTTTGGAGCGAAAACCCAGACTTGTTTGCCGTCATGTTTTGGAGGGAAAAACCCAGACTTGTTTACCACCAAAAGCAGACAGTCTGACCTTTTAAATGCCTGGTTTTAGCTATTTTATGTCTGAAAACTTGTTTTTGTCTGGAAAACCTGCTGTGTCATTGCCATTGAGTATCATTGAAGCTCTAATTTAAGCCTATACCAGACCAGAGCTGAAACAATGTTTCTGTTTGTGCTGAGTTTCTCCACTCCACACCTCCCACTAGAAGGTTCTAGTCTAGCAAAAACTGCATATAAGGAGAGCAGTCAGAGCCCCTAGTGTGCTGCAGTTAGGGACCAGTGCTTGGAGGGGAAACTCATGCCAGCCTGCATGAGACGGGGATACGCTGTCACAGACCCTGGGTCACCAGCCCTGGACCAGGGTACTAGCCTTCTGAACAGAAAAAGGGACAGCTAGCTCAGGCCTTTCCTCAGCATCAAACCCTTCTTCTGGCAGGGAGGAGACTGGAGAAGCCAGCCCAATGCCTCACCTGTATTGTTTTGTAGTGAATATTCGTCTTATTTTCGTCTAAATCGAATATTTGTCATTTTTCTATTTATCGCGAATAATATACGATTTAATTATTCACGTATTGCGATTTTTCTTTTGACAGTATAAGGCAACGTTCCTATGACATTGACTATGGCTAGGCTAATATGTGTATTTTACGAATATTCATAATATTGCTCTAACTTACGAATATTCTAAAAGACGAAGTTAGAGCAATATTACGAATATTCATAAAATACACATATAGACTGTAATTTAGCTAATATAGTGCTATAATCTTTTTTTTTTTTGGTCTAACTTTTTTGCCTCTTCTGAACTTCAGTTTTGGAAAATATATACACTATTAAAAAAAATTACTATAGCACTATATTAGCTCAAATGCAGTCTATATGTGTATTTTACGAATTTTCGTAATATTGCTCTAACTTCGTATTTTAGAATATTACGAATATTCTAAAAGACAAAGTTAGAGCAATATTACGAATATTCGTAAAATACACATATAGACTGTAATTTAGCTAATATAGTGCTATAATCTTTTTTTTTTTTGTCTAACTTTTTTTGCCTCTTCTGAACTTCAGTTTTGGAAAATATATAAACTATTAAAAAAATTACTATAGCACTATATTAGCTAAATTGCAGTCTACATGTGTATTTTACGAATTTTCTTAACCACTTCATCCCCGCTAGCTGAAACCCCCTTCATGACCAGGCCACTTTTTACACTTCTGCACTACACTACTTTCACCGTTTATCGCTCGGTCATGCAACTTACCACCCAAATGAATTTTACCTCCTTTTCTTCTCACTAATAGAGCTTTCATTTGGTGGTATTTTATTGCTGCTGACATTTTTACTTTTTTTGTTATTAATCAAAATGTAACGATTTTTTTGCAAAAAAATGACATTTTTCAATTTCAGCTGTAAAATTTTGCAAAAAGAACGACATCCATATATAAATTTTTCGCCACATTTATTGTTCTACATGTCTTTGATTAAAAAAAAATGTTTGGGCAAAAAAAAAAAAAAAGGGTTTGGGTAAAAGTTATAGCGTTTACACACTATGGTACAAAAATGTGAATTTCCGCTTTTTGAAACAGCTCTGACTTTCTGAGCACCTGTGCACCCTTTGCCCACCTAGGCTGCAAAAAAGTGTCACACATCTGGTATCGCCGTACTCAGGAGAAGTTGGGGAATGTGTTTTGGGGTGTCATTTTACATATAACGACAAAAAATTAAAAATTCTAGGAACTCGCCATGCCCCTCACGGAATACCTTGTGGTGTCTTCTTTCCAAAATGGGGTCACTTGTGGCGTAGTTATACTGCCCTGGCAATTTAGGGGCCCAAATGTGTGAGAAGTACTTTGCAATCAAAATGTGTAAAAAATGGCCTGCGAAATCCGAAAGGTGCACTTTGGAATATGTGCCCCTTTGCCCACCTTGGCTGCAAAAAAGTGTCAAACATCTGGTATCGCCGTACTCAGGAGAAGTTGGGGAATGTGTTTTGGGGTGTCATTTTACATATACCCATGCTGGGTGAGAGAAATATCTTGGCAAAAGACAACTTTTCCAATTTTTTTTATACAAAGTTGGCATTTGACAAAGATATTTATCTCACCCAGCATGGGTATATGTAAAATGACACCCCAAAACACATTCCCCAGCTTCTCCTGAGTACGGCAATACCAGATGTGTGACACTTTTGCGCATCTAGGCTGCAAAAGTGCCCAAACTCCTTTTAGGAGGGCATTTTTAGACATTTGGATCCCAGACTTCTTCTCACGCTTTAGGGCCCCTAAAAAGCCAGGGCAGTATAAATACCCCACATGTGACCCCACTTTGGAAAGAAGACACCCCAAGGTATTCAATAAGGGGCATGGCGAGTTCATAGAAATGTATTTTTTTGGCATAAGTTAGCAGAAATTGATTTTTTTTTAGTTTTTTCTCACAAAGTCTCACTTTCTGCTAACTTAGGACAAAAATTTAAATCTTTCATGGACTCAATATGCCCCTCAGCGAATACCTTGGGGTGTCTTCTTTCCAAAATGGGGTCAGTTGTGGGGTGTTTGTACTGCCCTGGCATTTGAGGGTCTCTGCAATCATTACATGTATGGCCAGGATTAGGAGTTTCTGCTATTCTCCTTATATTGAGCATACAGGTAATGAGATTTTTTTTTCCGTTCAGCCTCTGGGCTGAAAGAAAAAAATGAACGGCACAGATTTCTTCATTCGCATCGATCAATGTGGATGAAAAAATCTCTGCCCCCAAAAAAAAAGGAGGGGAAAGGTGTCTGCCAGGACATAGGAGCTCCGCCCAACATCCATACCCACTTAGCTCGTATGCCCTGGCAAACCAGATTTCTCCATTCACATGTGGATGAATAAATCATTGCCGGGATTTTTTATTTATTTTTTTACATACAAAGTGTTTGCCAAAGCATAGGAACGCCGCCTCCTCCTCAGCTCGTATGCCTCGGCAAACGTATCTGTTACTGCAGAGTAGAAATCTCGTCTTGCAGCGCCGCATACACCGACTTGCATGTAATCTGACAGCAGCGCAATGCTTCTGTCAGAATGCACATCAGTGCTGCAGCTAGTCGATCGGTTGGTCCACCTGGAAGGTAAAAAAAGAAAAGAAAAAACCAGGCCGCAACGCAATAATTTTATTAACTTTGGAACAGAACATATAAACTTTAACTTTTTGAACTAAACATTAACCTGTTTGCTTACTGGTGTTTTTTTTTTTTTTTTACCTTTATAGAACAAACCTCTCCTTCCCCATGGGTCAATGTGCAAAGCGCAAATCGCCCAAAGATGTGGCGAAGTGCGTTATGCACTTTGTCCCAGGTGAAAGGAGACGTTTGCAGCAGCTGTGTGAGTGAATGGGCCCTAATAGCCCCGTGTGCCTGTCCTGGTGAGATGATCCCTATGCTAGGTGTACCTGTGTGTGGTACTTCCGGAAACACTCCCCTAAGCATAGGGCAGGGTGGTCAGGACAGTCAGGACAGAAATAGGGGGTGTCACGCCTTATTCCACTCCTGCTACAGACACGACATCTTTTTCCGGGTGACGGTTGGGTTGAGGTACCAGCAACGACATTGGGGAAATGTCGCTCGTGTAGACGGCTAACTACACTGGTGGATGGGGCCACGGAACCTCCTGGGTACAGGAGGTTCTCGATGATCTCTTCCTGAAATTTGAGGAAGGATCCAGTTCTCCCAGCCTTACTGTAGAGAACAAAACTATTATACAGAGCCAATTGAATTAAATATACAGACACCTTCTTATACCAGCGTCTGGTTCTGCGGGAAACTAAATACGGAGACAACATCTGGTCATTGAAGTCCACCCCTCCCATGTGAAGGTTATAGTCGTGGACTGAGAGGGGCTTTTCAATGACACGGGTTGCTCGCTCAATTTGTATTGTCGTGTCTGCGTGAATGGAGGAGAGCATGTAAACGTCACGCTTGTCTCTCCATTTCACCGCGAGCAGTTCTTTGTTACACAGTGCGGCCCTCTGCCCCCTTGCAAGACGGGTGCTAACGAGCCGTTGGGGGAAGCCCGCGCGACTAGTTCTCGCGCGGTACCACAGGCGCCAATCCGTTCTAGAAACAAATGCCTAAAGAGGGCCACACTTGTGTAGAAATTGTCCACATAAAGATGGTACCCCTTGCCGAATAAGGGTGACACCAAGTCCCAGACTATCTTCCCACTGCTCCCCAGGTAGTCAGGGCAACCGACCGGCTCCAGGGTCTGATCTTTTCCCTCATAGACACGAAATTTGTGGGTATAGCCTGTGGCCCTTTCACAGAGCTTATACAATTTGACCCCATACCGGGCGAGCTTGCTTGGGATGTATTGTTTGAAGCCAAGGCGCCCGGTAAAATGTATCAGGGACTCGTCTACGCAGATGTTTTGCTCTGGGGTATACATATCTGCAAATTTCAGGTTGAAATGGTCTATGAGGGGCCGAATTTTGTGGAGCCGGTCAAAAGCAGGGTGGCCTCTGGGACGGGAGGTGCTGTTATCACTAAAGTGCAGGAAACGCAGGATGGTCTCAAATCGTGTCCTGGACATAGCAGCAGAGAACATGGGCATGTGATGAATTGGGTTCGTGGACCAATATGACCACAATTCATGCTTTTTAGTTAGACCCATGTTGAGGAGAAGGCCCAAAAAAGTTTTAATTTTGGAAACTTGGACTGGTTTCCACCGGAAAGGCTGGGCATAAAAGCTTCCCGGGTTAGCGGTTATAAATTGTGTGGCATACCGGTTTGTCTCTGCCACAACTAAGTCTAAGAGCTCCGCAGTCAAGAACAGCTCAAAAAATCCCAGGGCCGAACCGATCTGAGCTGTCTCAACCCGAACTCCAGACTGGGCGGTGAAAGGGGGAACTACAGGTGCGGCTGAAGTTGGGGACTGCCAATCAGGGTTTGCCAGCACCTCAGGGATTCTAGGGGCTCTACGGGCACGTCTTTGCGGTGGCTGCGACGGGGTCACTACTGCACGTGCCACCGTACCAGCTTCAACTGCCCTTCTGGTGCTCGCTACTTCACCATGTTCTACGGCAGTGCTGGTACTAGGTCCAGGAAGGGCTGGGCTGCTGGTGTATGCCTCACCACGTAATCCGACAGCACCAGCCCCACTCTGCTGCTCTTGAAGCGGATCCTGCACAACCTGCGGTCTAGCGACACGGGGCCGGGTACGCCTGGTGCTATCAGGGACCTCAGCCTCCTCGTCCGAACTTTGGGTCAGAGAGCCACTGCTTTCTACAGGTTCGTATTCTGACCCGCTAGATTCATCAGATGAGGGTTCCCATTCCTCATCCGACTGGTTCAGAAGCCTGTAGGCCTCTTCAGAAGAATACCCCCTGTTTGACATGTGGGCAACTAAATTTAGGGGTATTCCCTGAGACTACCCAAGAAAAAAAAGCAAGCCTGTCTTACAAATAGGAGGCTAGCGAAGTACCGGAGGCCGCTGCGTTTGATAAAAAATATCAAAACTGATTTTTTTATCGCCGCAGCGCGTGTAAAGTGAATGTGCAGTGATCAAAAAAAAATACACGTGTGGACGACTGATCAGGCCTGATCAGGCAAACACTGCGTTTTGGGTGGAGGGCGAACCTAAAGTGACACTAATACAATTATAGATCTGACCGTGATCAGTTTTGATCACTTCCAGATACTATAAAAGTACAAATGCTGATTAGCGATACGCTAATCAGCGAATCAGTGACTGCGGTGCGGTGGGCTGGGCGCTAACTGATCCCTAAACTACCTAACCAAGGGGCCTAAACTATAACTAAAACCTAACGGTCAATACCAGTGAAAAAAAAAAGTGACAGTTTGCACTGATCACTTTTTTCCTTTCACTAGTGATTGACAGGGGCGATCAAAGGGGTGATCAAAGGGTTAATAGGGGTTCAGGGGGGTGATCTGGGGCTAGTATGAGGTGTTTGGTGTACTCACTGTGTAGCCTGCTCCTCTGCTGGATCCAACCAACGAAAAGAACCAGCAGAGGAGCAGGCCAGCCATATAACAGATCATATTTGCAAATATGATCTGATATATGGCCTCTGATTGTTTTTTTTTTAAAAATCAGCAACCTGCCAGCCGCGATCATTGACGAAATACTTCTCGACTAAATGCCGGCCCGCAATGCGCATGCGCGGGCCGGCTGTGACGAAATCTCGCGTCTCGCGAGATGACGCACCGATGCGTCCAGGAGGAGTAAATCAACCACCTCCCGGACGCATCGGCGCGTTAGGCGGTCGGGAGGTGGTTAATATTGCTCTAACTTCGTCTTTTAGAATATTACGAATATTCTAAAAGACGAAGTTAGAGCAATATTACGAATATTCGTAAAATACACATATAGACTGTAATTTATGTGTACTGTTATTCCACTTTGGCATACTGCTCCCCGACAAGCGTCCCCGTAACCATGGGAACGCCTGTGCGTTAGAATATACCATCGGATCTGAGCTTTCACGATCTCAGGGAAAACTCTGATCCGATGGTATTTTCTAACCCACAGTCGTTCCTATGGTGACGGGGACGCTTGTAGGGGAGGAGTATGCGAACAACTGTACAGATAGGAAAAAAATTATGCCAAAATTCTAAATAACAAATATATTCACTATATTGCTATGTATTTGTTTTTTAGAATATTGGTCATTTTATTTTCCATATGAAAACATGATTCCCCCCTGCTTAAGTTGCTTGTGGGCCAATAGCTTATTGACCCACAAGCAAGAAGCAGGGAGAAATCATATTTTCAGATGAAAAAAAAAAGCATATATTTGATTTGGCAAATATATAGAACTATATTCAAAATATTCGCTAAATCTCGAAGTTACGATATTCGAGAAAAAAATTCACAATTTGAATATTCGCGCTCAACACTATTGTTTTCAAAACAATAGTGTTGAGCGCGAATATATTCAAATTGTGAATTTTATGCTCGAATATCGTAACTTCGAGATTTTGCGAATATTTTGAATATAGTTCTATATATTTGCCAAATCAAATATATGCTTTTTTTTTTCATCTGAAAATATGATTTCTCCCTGCTTCTTGCTTGTGGGTCAATAAGCTATTGGCCCACAAGCAACTTAAGCAGGGGGGAATCATGTTTTCATATGGAAAATAAAATGACCAATATTCTAAAAAACAAATACATAGCAATATAGTGAATATATTTGTTATTTAGAATTTTGGCATTATTTTTTTCCTATCTGTACAGTTGTTATTCTTCAGATAGGTGTCACCACCAGACATCTGAGAAGCTCTGACAGATGCCTTTCAGAACCTCCTCCTTGAGCTTCCTTTTGTTTTGCTTTCATTTTCTCATCTTGTTAGCCTCTCTCAGCTGTCATGTAGTTGCACTGATTGCATCCCTTTAAATCCCTTCCCAGACTGCTTCACTTTGCGGTTTATATTCCTTCCTGGAGTGTGTGCATGCTGATCCTACTTCTGAGTCTTCTACAGATAAGTTTTGTTCATTCATTTGTGTTTTTCTGTTTGTTGGATCCCAGGTGACCCTGACTCCCTCCGTATCAAGTGTAGGGAGCTGGCGACCGTGTGCCTTTTTCTCGAAGAAACTCTCCTCAGCAGAGAGAAATTACGATGTGGGAGATAGGGAGTTGTTGGCCATCAAGTTGGCTTTTGAGGAATGGCGCCATTGGCTAGAGGGAGCCAGACACCCTATTACCGTGTTTACTGACCATAAGAATCTGGCCTACTTGGAGTCAGCCAAGCGTCTGAACCCGAGACAGGCCCGATGGTCTTTGTTCTTTTCCAGGTTTAATTTTGTTGTCACGTTCCGCCCTGGGGTTAAGAATGTGAAGGCGGATGCCCTGTCACGTTGTTTTCCGGGAGGTGGCCATTTTGGCTGAAGGTGTGGTGGTCTCTGCTCTTTATCCTGTATTGGAGGCAGAAGTTCAGTTAGCCCAGTCAGAGGCTCTGGATCTTTGTCCTCCAAGGAGGTTGTTTGTGCCTCTCTCTTCAAGACACAAGATTTTTAAGGAACACCACGATACTGTCCTTGCTGGGCACCCGGGGGCAAGAGCCACAGTGGATCTCATCGCTCGGAGATTCTGGTGGCCGGCGCTTCGTAAGTCGGTTGAGGGTTTTGTGGCAGCCTGTTAGACCTGCGCTCGTGCCAAAGTTCCTCATTCACAGCCATCAGGTTCTCTCCTTCCCTTACCCATTCCTTCCCGTCCTTGGACACATCTGTCCATGGACTTCATTACGGACCTGCCTCGTTCCTTGGGGAAGACTGTGATTCTGGTGGTGGTGGACCATTTTAGCAAAATGGTGCATTTCATCCCTTTTCCTGGCTTGCCCAATGCTAAGACGCTGGTGCAGGCATTTATTGATCACATTGTCAAATTGCATGGTATTCCTTCAGACATAGTCTCTGATAGGGGCACGCAGTTTGTTTCCAGATTCTGGTAGGCTTTCTGTTCTCGCTTGGGGGTTCGGTTGTCATTCTCTTCTGCTTTCCACCCGCAGTCGAATGGCCAGACAGAGCGCGTCAATCAGAATCTGGAGACATATCTGCGCTGTTTTGTGGCGGAGAATCAGGAGGATTGGTGTTCTTTTTTGTCCCTTGCTGAGTTTGCTTTAAATAACCGTCGTCAGGAGTCCTCTGATAAGTCACCATTTTTTGGTGCATATGGGTTTTCATCCGCAGTTTGGGACATTCTCTGGAGAGGGGTCTTCTGGTTTACCTGATGAGGACAGATTCTCCTCGTCGTTGTCATCTCTTTGGCAAAAGATTCAGGATAATCTAAAGAGCATGAGTGAGAGATATAAGCGTGTGGCGGATAAGAGACGTGTGCCTGGTCTGGACCTGAATGTTGGTGATCTGGTGTGGTTGTCTACTAAGAATATCAAATTGAAGGTTCCCTCCTGGAAGTTGGGTCCTAAGTTTATTGGGCCTTACAAAATCTTGTCCGTCATCAATCCTGTTGCCTACCGTCTTGATCTTCCTCAGACTTGGAAGATCCATAATGTTTTTCATAAGTCCTTATTAAAACCTTATGTTCAATCCATTGAACCCTCGTCTTTGCCTCCTCCTCTGATTGTGGTTGATGGTAATCTTGAATTTCAGGTCTCTAGGATTGTGGATTCTCGTGTTGTCCGCGGTTCTCTCCAGTACCTCGTTCATTGGGAGGGTTATGGTCCTGAGGAGAGGATGTGAGTCCCAGCGACAGACATTAAGGCCACTGTCTCATCAGGGCTTTCCATAGGTCCCATCCTGAGAGGGTGGGCTCTGAGTGTCCGGAGTCCACTCGTAGAAGGAGGGGTACTGTCACCACCAGACATCTGAGAAGCTCTGACAGATGCCTTTCAGAACCTCCTCCTTGAGCTTCCTTTTGTTTTGCTTTCATTTTCTCATCTTGTTAGCCTCTCTCAGCTGTCATGTAGTTGCACTGATTGCATCCCTTTAAATCCCTTCCCAGACTGCTTCACTTTGCGGTTTATATTCCTTCCTGGAGTGTGTGCATGCTGATCCTACTTCTGAGTCTTCTACAGATAAGTTTTGTTCATTCATTTGTGTTTTTCTGTTTGCTGGATCCCAGGTGACCCTGACTCCCTCCGTATCAACTGTAGGAAGCCGGTGGCCATGTCTCCTCACTATTATAGGGTGTTCAGGTGTTATACAGTTGAGGTACGAGGATATGCGATCATCTATCATTGGGATTTTCGCATAGGCTGAGCAGTCAGGGAGAGAGCCAGGTCTGATGCAGGGCTCTCCCTTTTGTTCCTTAGTTTTGGATCCAGTGAGTCGAATATTCATTTTGTGTCTTCTAGTTTCCTGTACACCTTCCGTGACAATAGGTCATCAATGTCAAATCGGTGGGGTCTAACACCTGTGACAATCAGGATCTGCTGTTTTGGACACCTGCAGCTCCAGGAACTCTATAGTATACAGAGCTGGAGTCAGACCGCTCTATACACTGTGTAATGCTTGTTCCAGGGTACTGCAGCACAGCCCATTTAAGCAAATGGAAGCTAAGTTTCAGTCAGGCTCGGACTGGCCCACTGGGGAGGCGAGGAATTCCTTGGTGGGCTCCTGCACCGTAAGTGAGCCTTCATGTTTGAAAGCTCACTGTCACTAAAACTTTTTCCTTGAGCTGCAGGCAGGTGGCGGTCAATGAGCTGCGTGGAGGGGCCCGCCTTCTGTCTTTATGGGCCCTGCCCCCTGAACATATCCATTATCCCCTGCTGCAATCTACAAAGATGTCAACTACTGGGGGGGCCCACCATGCTCCCCCAAGCTGTAGTAGAGGCAATGAATCCTTCCTGAATAGGAAGGCTGATAAAAAGGAGGAAAGCCTATGAGTACTTTTAACTGACAGGGGTTCCTCCAGTCAGCACTCCCTGTCAGTGAGCTAACAAGTTTATATCCACATGTTCTGATTTTCACAAAAATCGCGGCAAAATGCAACATTTTTTTTGCCGAGATTTTTGTGAACATCAGAACATGTGGATATAAGCTCACTGACAGGAAGGCTAGCTGCACCCTTGTTAATTAAAAGTACTCACAGGCTCTCCTCCGCTTTATCAGCCTTCCTATTCAGTATGGAAGCACTGCTGACACCACTGTGGAGCCGTGCTGCTATGAGAGGAGGACACAGCTGGATGCTACAGCCACAATACACATGCCAGAGAGGGCCACCATATGAAGTAGCAGCTTAGGATAATATAGATAATTTAGTGTATATATCATATGGATATGTTACATGAGATTAAATTTACTAAAATGTACTCCTTTCAAAGACAATAACTTATATGTACCTTAAAAAAAACAAGTCCTCATTCAGCAACACAATTAGAAAAAATAAGTTTATGGCTCTTGGAATACAAAGACATAAAAATTACTCTTTCTCCACAAAACATGCTTTTACAGTTCAAAATTAGTAAAATATGAAATAATCTATATAAATCTTTTTAATAATGTTCTTTATACTGCACTGTTCATGCAATAAAAAAGCCATGTAATGATAGCGGTTTTACTTTTTAAAAAGTTATGTGTCCTGGAATTCTGTGTAAAATTGCTTTGTCATAAAGGCCTAACAATGAACTAGCAATATTTGCATGCAACTGTTGGGTGGGCCCCCAAAGTAATTTCCACTGGTGGGCCGTAGGATTCCCAGTCCGACACTGGTTTCAGTATACTGACACTGCAAATTTCTGACCCTTCTACTCTGTACACTGGTAGGTTGCGTTGCTGTAGCCTATTACAGTGGAGCTCCACAAGAAATAATAGCGTATGGAAACAGCACGTCCTTTCTGTGAGGTTTATTCCAGATGCGACGTTTCGGCTAACAAGCCTTAGCTTGCTAGCTGAAACGTCGCATCTGAAATAAACCTCACACAAAGGACGTGCTGTCTTCATACTCTCTTTATTATTTTTTATGGATATCCAACTTGTTAGGGGAATCTAACCACTTCCCCTGTAGACGTGCACCCACCACCAGATCTTCCTAGGTGTGCTGGCCACCATCTTTGATTTTTTTAACATTACAGTGGAGCTGTCAGGTGTAGGACCCCACCCATCTGATATTGATGACCTATCCTGAGGATAGGTTATCAATATCTGTAGCCCAGTGGACCCCTTTAATTATCCTATTATGAAAATTTGTACAGTTATCTAATATATTTTGTTTCATTTCCTCAACATTTCTAAATGACTGAACAGAACCATCAATACTTACATTTCTCAGTTACAATGAATGTCAACACAGCTGTATTCACATATTTTCAAAATTTCTCCTTTATGTGAGTGAAAAGAAATGAGGTATCTACGTGAGATCTTTCAGCTTGGGTTTCAGGACAAAAGATATTTGTGCTTCATCTGGGTTTAGCTTCTACTGATTAGGAACATATTGCTGATATGTAGTAGAACTAGGTCTACATGGATTTTTGGCCTGTGTAAACAAGAATATTCCCATTCATGGAAGCATGTGGATGTTTAGGAAATTATTTTCATCCATTATGCTTGCTTCTCTATTATGTTTGGTGTAATTAGGCTGCCAAAGTTTTCTTCCTTTAAACTGTTTCTGCCTTGTCTCCAGAGTGCCTAGGATTCTTTGGCACCTGGAGACCAGGCATTTGACTAACCGATCGGTCACTCAGGCAGTAGACTAAAGCTGGCAGTATAAATATGGTGTGGACTTTCGGTACCTAAATCACTTGCTGTAAATATAATCAGTTAAATAATGAGGTCTTAACAGTGCTGTATAAAATGGAGCCCTTATTTAGCTGAGAAAGGTACAAATGAATACATTGTTAATAGTTTTACTTTCTCTTACAACAGAAATCCGTGAAGCCTTTAGAATACTGGATCGAGATGGAAATGGTTTTATTTCAAAACAGGAGCTTGGCATGGCAATGCGATCCTTGGGGTACATGCCTAGTGAAGTGGAGTTGGCTATCATTATGCAACGCCTGGATATGGATGGTAAGTATCATTTTGTAAAAATCATTCTAACATCCAGGCCGAAAAATTGCAAAATTCTGCTGTAATATTGACTTTGTACTAGTGTTCTTTTTATCCCTGTAGATCACTGCAGAAAATTAACTCTCGATTAATTTTTTACAGGCCTTAGTACACATTGATAAGCATTCTAAGCTCACATTGGGCCCCATTTACCAAAACTGTCCAAAATCAGAGGCTTGCTTTCATTTTACCAGAGCAGTTTAAGAAATCAAACCAGTGCTGTGATTGGTTGCTATGGGTAACAAAGACAGTTTTATTGCTAGTCAGTTTTTGGTAAATGAGGTTCATTATGTCTTTACTTTATCACCATGTTTCACTTGAATTATGGTTCATCTTTGAATTCCTATAAGATTTTCATGTCACTTATCTAGGCTCTGTTCATACCACATTTGATGTGTACACCTGGGCATGTATGTTAAGAAAACCTCCTTATATATACCCCGGACTATATAGCTCAGACATATAGAACTGTATGCCGAACAGTTGCATTTATGTTTTATTGACTCCCATTGCAAAATAATTTACAAAACACAAAATAATGGGGTAGTTTACTGGTGTAAAGTAGAACTGGCTTAGTTGCCCATAGCAACCAATCAGATTCCACCTTTCATTGTCCAAAGGAGCTGTCAAAATGAAAGGTGGGATATGATCAGTTGCTATGGTCAACTAAGTTCTACTTTACATCAGTTTGATAAATTACCCCATAAGTGTTTTCACAGGGTGCCCTGGTCTAGTCCATTATAGCCTATGGATCACCCAAAACTTCAGAACACTGTGTGAACAATGAACATCAAGTGCACCTATAAAATACACATATGTCTGGGAAAGCAGCAAATATAAATGTGAACATGGTGCTAATGGGATTTTTGATTCCTTATTTGAAACTGTTAAACTTTTTTTGGATCTGCTTTTGAAATTCTTCAATGTATTTTCTGGACGTAATTCTATAGAAACATACTGTACCTGTGGTTTGTAATTTTTCTCACAAATGCCACAGCTTGACAAGCACTTGCATTTGAACACAGAACTGAATGCTAACTAGTGGAATATTCCTGAAAATGCCAGTGCATAATTAATTCCCTAACCACCGTATCTCTTTGTATGCTAAACATACAAGAATGACATAAAAATGTTCTCTAAAGAAGCAAAAGAGGATGAAAATACTTTGATGTATGTAATGCATGATGCACACCAAGCTGCCAATAGTTGCATGGCTATTGACACAGGTCCTTCAACCCAGTGGTCCTCACCTCCAGTCCTCAGGGCCCACTTGCTGGTTATGTTTTCAGGATTTCCTTAGTATTGAGAAGGTGATATAATTAGTGTCCATGCATCAGGACTTACCACAGGTATTCATACTGTGGGATATTCTCAAATAGTGACTGGTAGGTGAGGCCTGAGGACTTGAGTTGGGGAACACTGCTTTAAACTACCTGCTATAGAATGAAGTGAGTTGATTCAGTCAAAGGCAAAGCACAAACCAGGGATCAGCCACTGTACTATTTCACTAACTTTGGTTCATGTTTGTTTTCCACTTTATAATACCTTGGAGGATTTTATTACATATTACCAGTGCTAATCTTTGACTGCAGTGATTGCATAGTAAAGAATGCTAGCGATTGGCTGTTGATATGTAAATTCCTGTTAGAAGAGTCTAAAGTGGTGCAGCATGAAAGAGACACTGGGGCCAGATTTACTAAAAGCATAGTACTTTACACTGTCTAAAAATACGAATTACAGTATTAATATTAGGCAAATTTACTGTTCTGGCGCATGCACCTTTGTAAATTTGAAGTGTCGTAAAGACTATGCTAGATTTACACAAGAGTTTTGTCAAAAATGATGTCTGTGCACTAAAAAACTTTTTTATTCTAAGTTTAAACCACATATAAGTTGGCACATTTTTGATGCACTGAGCCACGGTTAGGCCACACCCAATTTCCAGTGAAATCACACACCCTTTCTAGGTAATGTACGCCCCTTGTTAGGCGAAGTAGAAAAAGTGTGTAAAACGGTTAGTAAATGTAATGGAAATGGAATACTACTAATTTAGGGGTAATTCCATTTGGCGGGCTCGCTGGTATGTGTAATTCTAGGTTGATGGTAGTGCTGCTTTGACACTACCATTAGGCCTATACTCAAATGTACTGCTATTAGAGATGGGCAAATTAGAAATTTGTTGCTGGTCCAAAATTTTATTCAGGTCCGAATTGATTCTACCTGAATCAAATGCTCCAATTGGTCTGAAAATTGGTATATGACACTCTGAGGTGTCCCAGGACTTTTATTTATTTATTTTTCCCTTCTTTCCCCCTATCCTTTTAGGCTCTTTAACACAATGACAGAAATGGTAAATAATGTCACACTGACATATATAGCTATGTGTAAACACGTTTGACAGTGTTAACAAACAGTCTATTTAAGAATATATTGTGTCATTGGTTTTAATATGTTTTTTTAAATTGAAAACATAAAAAAAATGGAGACAGGTGGTGTTTAAAAACACACTGTGTTATGGGAAAATAAAAACAGTGGCTTGTTGTGAACATGCAGTCCAAAAATGATGTCTTATTGGGGGGAGATGCCTGCCCCGTATTTATAACCAGAAATGGTTATTGTTGGTAGATACCGTGGCTTGTTCTAAAGAAGCTTCCAAAAATGATCCCTTATTGAGAGTAGATGCACACACGCTTAATTTACACTGTTAATGATGCACTAATATGGCCTGAATGAAAACTTTATTTCCATAATGAACATGAACAGATGCACAATTAAAAGGCATCTGTCAGCAGATTTGAACTTGCTGACAGGTGCTTGGCAGCTGAAGGCATCTGTGTTGGTCCCATGTGCATATGTGTCCACATTGCTGAGAAAAATTATATTTTATTATATGCAAATGAGCCTCTAGGAGCAATGGGAGCATTGCCATTTCTCAAAGAGGCTCAGCTTTCTCTGCAACTGTGGTGGCCTCTCCACTTTGATTGATTGACTGGGTCAGATGTCATCATGTTTACAATGCCTGGCCCTGTCAATCAAAGTGCAGAGGATATGGTAGTTGCAGAGAGAGCTAAGACTCAAGGTGTAAAATCAATTCCTCGTTACTTCTAGAAGGTCATTTACATATATTATAACTTCATTTTTCTCAGCAATGCTGAGTGAGAGTGACTGGGTCTAGTTAGCCACCAAGGAATCAGCAACATAAAATTACTGAAGTCCCATGTATTGTCATATGAGACATTGAGAAAGAGTCAGGACTAGGAGTCTGGATGCACTGAGAGTTGTCACTCAGGAAACAGAAAAAGCCATTGGTGAGTCTAATAGAGACGCGTGTCCAAGGAAGCATGTACAGTAGCTGCATATTTTGACCAGAGCGTTGTAACATCCCCTAAGAAAGTTCAACATTATACTGAAGATAAGTTGCTCTACAGCCTGGTCAAAGTCCAAGGTAGGACTCACAGTGAGAGAGAGATTGCAAGGGAGATATTGCTGGGGATTAGAGATGTTGCGAACATAACATTTTCCGTTCGTGAACGGTGAACGCGAATTTACGCAAATGTTAGCGAACGGCGAATTTACGCAAATGTTCGCGAACAGGCGAACCGCCATAGACTTCAATAGGCAGGCGAATTTTAAAACCCACAGGGACTCTTTCAGGCCACAATAGTGATGGAAAAGTTGTTTCAAGGGGACTAACACCTGGACTGTGGCATGCCAGAGGGGGATCCATGTCAAAACTCCCATGGAAAATTACGTAGTTGACGCAAAGTCGGGTTTTAATCCATAAAGGACATAAATCCCCTAACATTCCTAAATTGTTTGAAATAACGTGCTTTAACCTCCTCCCGTCACACTAACGCCGAAAGGCGTCAATGCTGCGGCGCTCCCAGGTCACACTAACGCCAATAGGCGTCATCTCGCGAGACGCGAGATTTCCTGTGAACGCGCGCACACAGGCGCGCGCGCTCACAGGAACGGAAGGTAAGCGAGTGGATCTCCAGCCTGCCAGCGGCGATCGCTCGCTGGCAGGCTGGAGATCCGAATTTTTTAACCCCTAACAGGTATATTAGACGCTGTTTTCATAACAGCGTCTAATATACCTCCTACCTGGTCCTCTGGGGGTCCCTTTTGTTAGGATCGACCACCAGAGGACTCAGGTAGGTCAGTACAGTCGCACCAAACACCACACTACACACCCCCCCCCCCGTCACTTATTAACCCCTTATAAACCCCTGATCACCCATGATCACCCCATATAAACTCCCTGATCACCCCCCTGTCATTGATCACCGCCCTGTCATTGATCACCCCCCTGTCAGGCTCCGTTCAGACGTCCGTATGATTTTTACGGATCCACGGATACATGGATCGGATCCGCAAAAAGCATACGGACGTCTGAATGGAGCCTTACAGGGGGGTGATCAATGACAGGCGGGTGATCACCCATATACACTCCCTGATCACCCCCTGTCATTGATCACTCCCCTGTAAGGCTCCATTCAGACGTCCGCATGCGTTTTGTGGATCCGATCCATGTATCCATGGATCCGTAAAAAATCATGCGCATGTCTGATTGGAGCCTTACAGGGGGGGTGATCAGTGACAGGGGGGTGATCACCCTGATTACCCTGATCACCCCCTGTCATTGATAACCCCCCTGTAAGGATCCATTCAGACGTCCGCATGCGTTCTGTGGATCCGATCCATGTATCCATGGATCCGTAAAAAATCATGCGGATGTCTGAATGGAGCCTTACAGGGGGGGTGATCAGTGACAGGGGGGTGATTACCCTGATCACCCCCTGTCATTGATAACCCCCCTGTAAGGCTCCATTCAGACGTCCGCATGCGTTTTGTGGATCCGATCCATGTATCCATGGATCCTGTAAAAAATCATGCGGATGTCTGAATGGAGCCTTACAGGGGGGGTGATCAGTGACAGGGGGGTGATTACCCTGATCACCCCCTGTCATTGATAACCCCCCTGTAAGGCTCCATTCAGACGTCCGCATGCGTTTTGTGGATCCGATCCATGTATCCATGGATCCGTAAAAAATCATGCGGATGTCTCAATGAAGCCTTACAGGGGGGGTGATCAGTGACAGGGGGGTGATTACCCTGATCACCCCCTGTCATTGATAACCCCCCTGTAAGGCTCCATTCAGACGTCCGCATGCGTTTTGTGGATCCGATACATGTATCCATGGATCCGTAAAAAATCATGCGGATGTCTGAATGGAGCCTTACAGGGGGGGTGATCAGTGACAGGGGGGTGATCACCCTGATTACCCTGATCACCCCCTGTCATTGATAACCCCCCTGTAAGGCTCCATTCAGACGTCCGCATGCGTTCTGTGGATCCGATACATGTATCCATGGATCCGTAAAAAATCATGCGGATGTCTGAATGGAGCCTTACAGGGGGGGTGATCAGTGACAGGGGGGTGATTACCCTGATCACCCCCTGTCATTGATAACCCCCCTGTAAGGCTCCATTCAGACGTCCGCATGCGTTTTGTGGATCCGATCCATGTATCCATGGATCCGTAAAAAATCATGCGGATGTCTGAATGGAGCCTTACAGGGGGGGTGATCAGTGACAGGGGGGTGATTACCCTGATCACCCCCTGTCATTGATAACCCCCCTGTAAGGCTCCATTCAGACGTCCGCATGCGTTTTGTGGATCCGATCCATGTATCCATGGATCCGTAAAAAATCATGCGGATGTCTGAATGGAGCCTTACAGGGGGGGTGATCAGTGACAGGGGGGTGATTACCCTGATCACCCCCTGTCATTGATAACCCCCCTGTAAGGCTCCATTCAGACGTCCGCATGCGTTTTGTGGATCCGATACATGTATCCATGGATCCGTAAAAAATCATGCGGATGTCTGAATGGAGCCTTACAGGGGGGGTGATCAGTGACAGGGGGGTGATCACCCTGATTACCCTGATCACCCCCTGTCATTGATAACCCCCCTGTAAGGCTCCATTCAGACGTCCGCATGCGTTCTGTGGATCCGATACATGTATCCATGGATCCGTAAAAAATCATGCGGATGTCTGAATGGAGCCTTACAGGGGGGGTGATCAGTGACAGGGGGTGATTACCCTGATCACCCCCTGTCATTGATAACCCCCCTGTAAGGCTCCATTCAGACGTCCGCATGCGTTTTGTGGATCCGATACATGTATCCATGGATCCGTAAAAAATCATGCGGATGTCTGAATGGAGCCTTACAGGGGGGGTGATCAGTGACAGGGGGGTGATCAGGGAGTCTATATGGGTGATCACCCCCCTGTCATTGATCACCCCCCTGTCATTGATCACCCCCCCCCCCCCCCCCTTGGTAAGGCTCCATTCAGACATTTTTTTTGGCACAAGTTAGCGGAAATTTTTTGTTTGTTTGTTTTGTTTTTTCTTACTAAGTCTCATACTCCACTAACTTGTGTCAAAAAATAAAATCTCACATGGACGCACCATACCCCTCACGGAATCCAAATGCGTAAACATTTTTAGACATTTATATTCCAGACTTCTTCTCACGCTTTAGGGCCCCTAAAAAGCCAGGGCAGTATAAATACCCCACATGTGACCCCATTTCGGAAAGAAGACACCCCAAGGTATTCCGTGAGGGGCATATTGAGTCCATGAAAGATTGAAATTTTTGTCCTAAGTTAGCGGAAAGTGAGACTTTGTGAGAAAAAAACAAAAAAAAATCAATATCCGCTAACTTATGCAAAAAAAAAAAAAATTCTAGGAACTCGCCATGCCCCTCATTGAATACCTTGGGGTGTCTTCTTTCCAAAGTGGGGTCACATGTGGGGTATTTATACTGCCCTGGCTTTTTAGGGGCCCGAAAGTGTGAGAAGAAGTCTGGGATCCAAATGTCTAAAAATGCCCTCCTAAAAGGAATTTGGGCCCCTTTGCGCATCTAGGCTGCAAAAAAGTGTCACACATGTGGTATCGCCGTACTCAGGAGAAGTTGGGCAATGTGTTTTGGGGTGTCATTTTACATATACCCATGCTGGGTGAGAAAAATATCTTGGTCAAATGCCAACTTTGTATAAAAAAATGGGAAAAGTTGTCTTTTGCCAAGATATTTCTCTCACCCAGCATGGGTATATGTAAAATGACACCCCAAAACACATTGCCCAACTTCTCCTGAGTACGGCGATACCAGATGTGTCACACTTTTTTGATGCCAAGGTGGGCAAAGGGGCGCATATTCCAAAGTGCACCTTTCGGATTTTACCGGCCATTTTTTACACATTTTGATTGCAAGGTACTTCTTACACATTTGGGCCCCTAAATTGCCAGGGCAGTATAACTACGCCACAAGTGACCCCATTTTGGAAAGAAGACACCCCAAGGTATTCCGTGAGGGGCATGGCGAGTTCCTAGAATTTTTTATTTTTTGTCGCAAGTTAGTGGAATATGAGACTTTGTAAGGAAAAAAGATAAAAAAAAAAAAATCATCATTTTCCGCTAACTTGTGACAAAAAATAAAAAATTCTAGGAACTCGCCATGCCCCTCACGGAATACCTTGGGGTGTCTTCTTTCCAAAATGGGGTCACTTGTGGGGTAGTTATACTGCCCTGGCAATTTAGGGGCCCAAATGTGTGAGAAGTACCTTGCAATCAAAATGTGTAAAAAATGGCCTGCAAAATCTGAAAGGTGCACTTTGGAATATGTGCCCCTTTGCCCACCTTGGCAGCAAAAAAGTGTGACACATCTGGTATCGCCGTACTCAGGAGAAGTTGGGGAATGTGTTTTGGGGTGTCATTTTACATATACCCATGCTGGGTGAGAGAAATATCTTGGCAAAAGACAACTTTTCCCATTTTTTTATACAAAGTTGGCATTTGACCAAGATATTTTTCTCACCCAGCATGGGTATATGTAAAATGACACCCCAAAACACATTCCCCAACTTCTCCTGAGTACGGCGATACCAGATGTGTCACACTTTTTTGCTGCCAAGGTGGGCAAAGGGGCACATATTCCAAAGTGCACCTTTTGGATTTCACCGGTCATTTTTTACACATTTTGATTGCAAAGTTCTTCTCACACATTTGGGCCCCTAAATTGCCAGGGCAGTATAACTACGCCACAAGTGACCCCATTTTGGAAAGAAGACACCCCAAGGTATTCCGTGAGGGGCATGGCAAGTTTTTAGAATTTTTTATTTTTTGTCGCAAGTTAGTGGAATATGAGACTTTGTAAGAAAAAATAAAAAAAATAAAATCATCATCATTTTCCGCTAACTTGTGACAAAAAATAAAAAGTTCTATGAACTCACTATGCCCATCAGCGAATACCTTAGGGTGTCTACTTTCCGAAATGGGGTCATTTGTGGGGGTTTTCTACTGTTTGGGCATTGTAGAACCTCAGGAATCATGACAGGTGCTCAGAAAGTCAGAGCTGTTTCAAAAAGCGGAAATTCACATTTTTGTACCATAGTTTGCAAATGCTATAACTTTTACCCAAACCATTTTTTTTTTTGCCCAAACATTTTTTTTTTATCAAAGACATGTAGAACAATAAATTTGGCGAAAAATGTATATATGGATGTCGTTTTTTTTGCAAAATTTTACAGCTGAAAGTGAAAAATGTCATTTTTTTGCAAAAAAATCGTTAAATTTCGATTAATAACAAAAAAAGTAAAAATGTCAGCGGCAATGAAATACCACCAAATGAAAGCTCTATTAGTGAGAAGAAAAGGAGGTAAAATTCATTTGGGTGGTAAGTTGCATGACCGAGCAATAAACCGCTAAAGTTGTGGAGTGCCGATTTGTAAAAAAGGGCCTGGTCACTAGGGGGGTATAAACCTGTGGTCCTTAAGTGGTTAAAACATCCAGTGTGTGTATACGATCAGGTATGATGTTGTATTGATCAGGTAGTGTAAGGGTTACGCCCGCGTCACAGTGACAGACCAAACTCTGACAGACCAAACTCCCCGTCTAACAACCGCAAAAAGTTGTCAATAGTTGACACACTCATGACATAAATGTTATTCCTCTATGCGTCAATCTTGGTGTAGTGATGACTGTGCTTGTGTGCACATTCGGGAGATTGCAGGCGATGGCGGTTTTTTAAAGCCTATTGTCGTTCTGAGGTAGTTCAGTGACAGTTAAGTGACCCAGAAAACAATGATTCTGCAGTGTGGGCCCATTAATAATCACATTAGATGATCACAAAGAAAATTAATGTTTTTTCTATGAAAAAGTATCCAGCCTATCGCTTTTGTTCTGTTCACAATGAAGCAACGACCTTATCATCTGGGGTGTGCCAACATTGCCAACACACTCATAGAGGTGATCGCTTCATTGTGATACACAAGCCCCTTCACCACAACAAGGTAATGATCACGAAGGGGAATTGACACATGTATGTGCCTTTTTTTTGTTTTGTTTTTGCAGCCACAGTGCAGCACTAGAGGCCAGAAAAATTAGGCATGTACACATGCCTGAAAAATTAGGTATTGTTGCAGCCGTTGCTGTAGCAGCGGCCGGAAAAATGTATGTATTTCAGGCAGAAAGTGTACGAAAACATTGCGGCTTGAACCCTAGTTGGTGGTGGAGAAGTCACGCAAGTCATCAGGCATGCAGAGATTAAATACAGCAGTGTGTGGACCATTTTTAGCCCAAGGCAGCTCATCTCATCAGGCCTTTTTTAGTCAAATGTATCGCCCACTATCAGTCCCTTCGGGATCCATGCATCATTCATCTTGATAAAGGTGAGGTAATCTAGACTTTTTTGACCTAGGTGACTTCTCTTCTCAGTGACAATACCTCCTGCTGCGCTGAAGGTCCTTTCTGACAGGACACTTGAAGCGCTGCAGGCCAGAAGTTCTATCACAAATTGGGATAGCTCAGGCCAGAGGTCAAGCCTGCACACCCAGTAGTCAAGAGGTTTATCGCTCCTTAGAGTGTCGATATCTGCAGTTAAGGCGAGGTAGTCTGCTACCTGTCAGTCGAGTAGTTCTCTGAGGGTGGACCCCGAAGGTCTGTGGCGATGCGTAGGACTTAAAAAGCTCTGCGTGTCCTCCATCAACAACACGTCTTTAAAGCGCCCTGTCCTTTCCGGCGTGGTCATGGTAGGAGGAGGATTACTTTCACCTCTTCCCCTGTTAGAGTCCCGTTGTGCTGTGACATCACCCTTATACGCTGTGTAAAGCATACTTTTTAACTTGTTTTGGAACTGCTGCATCCTTTCCGACTTCCGGTAATTCGGTAACATTTCAGCCTCTTTCTGCTTATACTGGGGTCTAGTAGCGTGGCCACCCAGTACAGGTCGTTCTCCTTCAGCCTTTTTATATGAGGGTCCCTCAACAGACATGACAGCATGAAAGAACCCATTTGCACAAGGTTGGATGCCGAGCTACTCATGTCCCGTTCCTCGTCCTCACTGATCTCATTGAAAGTCTGTTCTTCCCCCCAGCCACGTACAACATCACGGATCCCAGATAGCTGACAACGAGCACCCTGGGATGCCTGCTATGGTTGGTCTTCCTCCTCCTCAAAGCCACATTCCTCCTCTGACTCCTCTTCCTCAGACTCCTCTTCCAGTGTTGCCGCAGGTCCAGCAATCGATGATGATAAGGCTGTTTCTAGTGGGGATGGTGACCACAACTCTTCCTCTTCACGCTTATCTACGGCCTGATCCAGCACTCTTCGCAGGGCACGCTCCAGGAAGAAAACAAATGGGAATGAGGTCGCTGATGGTGCCTTTGGTGCGACTGACTAGGTTTGTCACCTCCTCAAAAGGACGCATGAGCCTACAGGCATTGCGCATGAACGTCCAGTAACGTGGCAAAAAACGAACACCCTGGTCATACAAATACTCGTTGATGGCTTTTTCTTGTTGGAGCAGGTGGTCGAACATTAGGAGTGTTGAATTCCAACGTGTCGGGCTGTCGCAAATCAAGCACCTCACTGGCATGTTGTTTCGCCGCTGAATATCTGAAAAGTATGCCATGGCCGTGTAGGAACGCCTGAAATGGCCACACACCTTCCTGGCCTGCTTGAGGACGTCCTGTAAGCCTGGGTACTTATACACAAAGCGTTGTACGATCAGATTCAACACATGTGCCATGCACGGCACATGTGTCAACTTGCCCAAATTCAGTGCCGCCAACAGATTTCTTTCCGTTGTCACACACCACTTTGCCGATCTCCAGTTGGTGCGGGGTCAGCCACTGATCTACCTGTGCGTTCAGAGTGGACAGGAGTGCTGGTCTGGTGTGACTCTCTGATTTCAGGCAAGTCAACCCCAAGACGGCATGACACTGTCGTATCCGGGATGTGGAATAGCCCTTGGGGAGCTGTGGGGGTGCAGTTGATGTGGAGCAAGACGCAGCAGCAGAAGAGGACTCAGCCGGGGAGGTTAGCGATGAGGATGGAGTAGGAGGAGTAGAGAAGGTGGCAGCAGGCCTGCCTGCAAGTCGTGGTGGAGTCACCAACTCCGCTGCAGAGACATGCATTCCATGCTTGGCAGCCGTCAGCAGGTTTGCCCAATGTGCAGTGTATGTGATATACCTGCCCTGACCGTGCTTTGCAGACCAGGTATCAGTGGTCAGATGGACCCTTGCCCCAACACTGTGTGCCAGACATGCCATGACTTCCTTTTCCACAATAGAGTACAGGTTAGGGATTGCCTTTTGTGAAAAACATTTTTTGGCTGGGTACCTTTCACTGTGGTGTCCCAATAGCTACAAATTTTTTGAAGGCCTCAGACTCCACCAGCTTTTATGGCAAGGGGGTGATGCCGGGCAAGAGGGTGACTCTGTGACATTGGCTTCTTACACTCAAACATTTCCTTCACAGACACCTGACTATGGGCAGATGAGCAGGAACTGCTGAAGGTGAGAGGCGAAGTGGCGGGTGGTTGAAAGGGGGCAAGGAGGACAGCAGTGGTTGACGTGGCTGAAGATGCTGGACCAGGAGGAGGATGGTGGCTTTGAGTTTGTGTGCTGCTTGTACTCATGTGTTGATCCCTTAGGCATTTGTGATGTGAGATCATGTGCCTTCGCAAAGCAGTTGTACCTAGGTAGGTGTTGGACTTCCCATGACTCAGTTTCTTTTGGAACAGGTCGCAAATGGCATCGCTGTTATCAGAGGCAGACACAAAAAAATGCGCTTTGCAATGACAGCATTCTGGTGGTGTCAAAACCATGCGTTGATTAGCGTGCTGTCTGGCTGACCCCGGGTGCCGATACATGCTGTCTGACTGTGCCACTAGCTCCTTGTGAGACCTCCCCCTGCAACTCGTCTACTCCTCCTCTCTGTCTCCCCATCTGAACTTTCCCCCTCTTTATCTTCTCTTCGAGCGGGCACCCACATGACATCCACGGACACATCGTCATCATCAACCGCTTCACTTGTATCTGACAACTCAGCAAAGGAAGCAGCAGCGGGTAAGACATCATCATCAACACACCGTACGTCTATATGTGTAATGCTGCCTGACTGAGACATATCCCTGTTATCTACATCCTCTGGCAATATTAGTTGCACATCACTCATTTCTTCCAACTGATGTGTAAATAACTCCTCTGACAGATCAAGTGAAGCGGCTGTTGTGCTAGTGTTGGTGGTGGCGGCGGGTGGGCGAGTGGTAACTTGAGAGGTGCCCGAAGCTGAGCTGGAGGAATTGTGTCAAATTTCCGAGCGGAAGCTGTAGAAGATGGGTGTCCTGTGTAAGCCAGCCAACTATGTCGGCCATCAAAGAAATCGCTATGTCTGGCACAAACTCAACACATCACATCACTCAAAGAATACTATCCCCACAGTGAAACATTGTGGTGGCAGCATCATGCTGTCGGTATGTTTTTCAGCAGCCGGGACTGGGAAACTGGTCAGAGTTGAGGGACAGATGGATGGTGCTAAATACAGGGATATTCTTGAGCAAAACCTTTCCCACTCTGTGCTGAATTTTGACGCTAGGATGGAGGTTCACCTTTCAGCAGGACAATGACCCCAAACACACTGCTGAAGCAACACTTGAGTGGTTTAAGGGGAAACATGTAAATGTGTTGGAATGGCCTAGTCAAAGCCCAGATCTCATTCCAATAGAAAATCTGTGGTCAGACTTAAAGATTGCTGTTCACAAGTGCAAACCATCCAACATAAAGGAGCTGGAGCAGTTTTGCAAGGAGGAATGGGCAAAAATCTCAGTGGTAAGATGTGGCAAGCTCATAGAGACTTATCCAAAGCGACTTGGAGCTGTGATGGCGCAAAAGGTAGCTCTACAAAGTATTGACTTTAGGAGGGTGAATAGTTATGCACATTGACTTTTTTCCTATTTGGTGTTTGCTTCACAATAAATAAATAAATTAAAAAAAACATCTTCAAAGTTGTTGGCATGTTCAGTAAATTAAATGATGCAAACAATTCATGTTAATACCAGGTTGTAAGGCACCAAAATACTAAAACAGTCAGGGGGTGAATACTTTTGCAAGGCACTGTATTTGTTTCTTTTAATGATTTCAATAAAAATACATTTTTGGATATATATTTTTGTATTATATCTGTGTATATGCTGAGTGTCTAGGTTTGTTCCAGCTAGGAGCTATACAAAAGGTATAAGAGTATATATTGGTTTATTTTTTTTTTTCTCTTGCTTGTTTTTGAATACAGTTTATTTCCCCACCAAAATGTCATAATGAGAGGACTCTCTACACATTTTGGTTTACTTTATTCCTTGGTGTTACATTTTGGTTTACTTTATTACTTGGTGTTCTTGTATGTGCATTCTTTTTATTAGAATCAGTATTTGAGCTTTATGAGATACCAACAATACTATTTATACACTTGAATTCTAAGCTAGGACTTTAAAAAGCATTCTCTTCCATGCAAAGTGCTTGCTGTGCATGCTAGTGGAATTGACTCATCACTCAATATGAGCCCCTGGAGTTAAAAATGTCCTTTCCAAACTGGTTGACATATTATTATAGAGCCTCTGTTAGCAATCTAGGGTCAAAATACATCAATATACTTGCATGGACACACAGTGCTGTTTTCCAAGTGGTAATGTATACATTAATGTCAGTGGGGAAATGTCAAAACCAATTATACATCTTGAAAATAGCTTTGGTAGCTCTCTAGTAAAGGGAAATAAACTGATTTTTCAAAAGTTAAAACTATAAACACAATTTATATGAAAAAAAGGTTTCTAAAGTGGTTATCTCACGAAAAGTATTACTATGCAATTAATAGAGTGCTTCAAATGAAGTATTATTGTAATAAACATGTTTTTTTTAATGTACATTACATTTTTCTTTTTAGTAACGCCCCAGACAGTTTCTCCTGTATTCAGAAGTAACATGCTTAGTACTTGCTTGCTTCATCCCTTCTCTTAGTACCATTGTAGTGATCTCATAGTAAAAAAGCCCAGACAGCTTTTAATTATTCGTTCCTACTTTTACATTCATAGAAGTATATAGCTATGTCTCTCTCTAGACAGCCAAGAAGGAAATTGTGGTTGAGGGGAATTGCATACCATAGTGCTATTTATTTGTTGATTTTTTGGGGGCTGTGTGTGAGGGACTTTGCAGAAGTGGTAGATAGGATAAAGGATTCACAAGTGCTGACTGCAGTGATCTCCTGGGAGACGCAGGTACTTGATTGTGACATGGGACAAGTTCAACCTACCCTTATGTCCTATGAAGAGAGTTAACTTGCAAAGAGGTAACCAGGATGAAAATGATTCTAAATAGCAGCATATTAAAGGGATTCTGTCATCAGAAATGAGTCCTATAAGCTAAACATATGGCGATGTTCCTTGTAAAACACTGAATCCTAAAGTGAGTTTATCAAATGCCCCTGTGGCTCTATATTCATAAAAAAGAGGTTTATATCACCTGTCAATCACTTCAAAATGTGTCCAAGGGGACGTCTCATGGTGAAAAGTGCCCGGCTGCAGCCATCTCGTTTTGGTGCCCAGCGCCGCCCTCTGTAGTGAAATCGCCGCCCTCCCTTTCATTCGATCCGCCTACCTCACGTCATCACTGCCTCTCTAACCACCGCTCGCTTCATCCAGATCCCGCACGTGCGCACTAGGTATAACCTGATGCGCCCGTGCAGACTACTGTCAGCGGCCTCGTTTAGCGAAGTGCGTATTCGCCGGCCGGCGCACTTCGCTCGAACCTCCTCTGACTGCCCTATTACAGCCTATCCCAGCCATCCAACCTCCTACAGCCGGGTTCAAAGCTAGTACCTAGTGCGCACTCGCGGGATCTGGATGAAGCGAGCGGTGGTTAGAGAGGAAGTGATGACGTGAGGTAGGCGGATCGAATGAAAGGGAGGGTGGCGATTTCACTACAGAAGGCGGCGCTGGGCACCTAAACGAGATGGCTGCAGCCGGGCATCTTTCACCATGAGACGTCCCCTTGGACACATTTTGAAGTGATTGACAGGTGATATAAACCTCTTTTTTATGAATATAGAGCCAGGCGCAGTGGAGATGTCTGAGCAGGAAAGCGGTCGGACATTCACTGCGCATGTGCCGAATACAGCCGCGCACGGCGCATGCGCGTGAAGTCGTCCGTTTGATGCATTCCGAAGCAGATGGGCGGGCTGGAGGGAGGCGCTGAGCGGCGGCATCTTGAGAAGGTAGACCGATCCTCTAGGTGCTAATGATGCCCCCATAGCACCTAGAGGGTCATTAGCATATTAATAAAAGTTCTTTTTTTAGGTAAACGGCTGCCCCAAAATCTATTATAGCAGGATAGTTTGGCAGAGCAGACACTAGCGGAGCGCTAGTGTCTGACACCTAATTATGTGAAATCCAAGTGGTAGAAACCCTTTAAACTACAGTTTAATATGTTTCACCTAATATAGTTAAAATAATTGTTTGCGTTACACCAGATATTTTTTAAATACATGGAATAACCTCTTTAACCTTTTTCAAGTTAGCAATAGTGATGGACGCGTTCGCGTCGGGTCCCATTCACTTTAATGGCAGGCGAACCTGAAAAACCTTCAGGTCATATTTTCAGCCACCAAATACTTACTAGTAGTGCACAAATAGTCCCACAACATGGACAGTGACATACCAGAGGGGGATAAATGGCAAAAATTCCCATTAAAAATATGTATTTTAATCAAGGGCCATTTTTATGTGTCTTAAAGGGAAACTCTTAAATGTGCCCTGCAGGAGCCTAGAAAAATGTTATTTTAGGCCACGGGAGTACAGGCCACAAAAATTAGGCATTCACCTGACAGAAAAGAAAAAGTGATTATGTTGCTGGAGGTATATTAGACGGTCACTGGATAACAATTTTACTGTAGTCCAGTACAGGCACCAAAAATTGGGCATTCACCTGACAGAAAAGGCCTTTTATGCCGCTGAATATACATAAGACAAGGACCATTCTTTGTTTTGGGTGTGCTGGCATGAGGAAATTCAATTACATGTGGTCGTCACAGGTGTTGAATTACTTCGAGATCCATGCCCTATTCATTGTTAGAAATGTGAGATAGTCCACACTAATAAATATAGAAACTCCAGCAATTGAGTTGCAAGAAAAGGATTTTTTAATTGGTTTTGCGGCTGTGTACAATGTGATGTTTCGGCCACACATTGGCCTTCATCAGACTTATGCCGCCTTCCAGTCGGTGCTAATGCACTCTTACCCTGACTCCGGCATCCTGGACATCCATTCTAACAAACGGCATAATTTATTATAAGACGGGGTGGGAACCCCACTTCCAGCGGCAAACAGACGGCAGAGTGCCACAAAGTTTTGCTTAGATAGTCCACACTGTCGTGAGCTAGGCAAGTGTGTTTATCGGTCACGATCCCCCTGCTGCACTGAACGTCCTTTCGGACAGGACACTCGAAGAGGAGCAAGCAAAGAGTTCCATGGTAAATTGTGCCAGCTCTGGCCACAGGTCAATCCTGCACACCCAGTAGTCCAGGGGTTCATCGCTTCTCAGAGCGTCCACAACGGCTTTTAAGCTGATGTAGCCGTACACCTGTCGGTCTAGGTGTTTTCTGAGGCTCCAAGAATGATCTCATAACCGAAGTGACCAACACATCTTCAAACCGCCCTCTTCTTGCAGGTGCAGTAGGATTGGTAACCGCACCTGTTTTGCTGTGGGTTGAAATTCCTCTGCCAGCACCCGCAACAGCAGAATGCAGCATCTCTCGCAGCAAGGACTGGAAATGCTGCATTCTGACAGCCCTCTGTGATGTTGGTAACATATCCGCCATTTAGCGTTTTTACCAGGGGTCTAAGTACATTTCCACACAGTACTGGTCCTTACCCTTTATGCTTTTTATACCGGGGTCCCTCTTCAAACACTGGAGCATGAAGGCCCCTATTTGCACTAAATTGGAAGCGTTGGAGCGCCCTTGCTCCTGCTCATCGCCCAGGAGAATGTTGTCCTCGGTCTCCTCCCCCCAGCCACGGACAACACCAGGGATCCCGAAAAGTTTAAAGTCCCCCTCAAAGCCTGCCCTTCTTGCTCCTCCTCCTCACCCCAACCACCGTTCTCCTCTGACTCCTCTTCAGTCTCCTGCTGGGAATTCATTCAGCACTCATTCAGCCCCCCCCCCCCCCCCCCGAGAATTCATACAGCATTGTGACTTTTTCATCTTTTAGCTCTTGCTCCTTGACGGCTTGATCAATGACACAACACAATGCATGCTCAAGAAAGAAGGTGTAAGGTACAATGTCACTGATGGTGCCCTGGCTGCGACTGACCAGTTTGGTGATCTCATCAAATGACCGCAGAAGTCTGCATGCATCGCGCATGGGCGTGGTGAAAAGAAACCAAGCTCCCCAGAACCTGTCCTACTGCAGAATTCGTACATGTAGTTGTTAACAGCACATTGCTGCTGGAGCAGACTATCAAGCATACAGTCATGTGAAAAAATTAGGACACCCTTTGAAAGCATGTGGTTTTTTGTAACATTTTTAATAAAAGGTTATTTCATCTCCGTTTCAACAATACAGAGAGATTAAAGTAATCCGACTAAACAAAGAAAACTGAAGAAAAGTCTTTTCAAGATCTTCTGTAAATGTCATTCTACAAAAATGCCTATTCTAACTGAGGAAAAAGATAGGACACCCTTGCCCCTAATAGCGAGTGTTACCTCCTTTGGCTGAAATAACTGCAGTGAGACGGTTCTTGTAGCCATCTACCAGTCTTCGACATCGGTCTGAGGAAATTTTACCCCACTCCTCAATGCAGAACGTTTTCAGCTGTGAGATGTTTGAGGGGTTTCTTGCACGTACAGCCCTTTTCAAGTCACCCCACAGCATCTCAATGGGATTCAAATCTGGACTTTGACTTGGCCATTCCAGGACTCTCCATTTCTTCTTTTTCAGCCAATCTTTGGTTGATTTACTAGTATGTTTTGGGTCATTGTCATGTTGCATGGTCCAGTTCCGCTTCAGCTTTAATTTTCTAACTGATGGTCTCACATGTTCTTCAAGCACCTTCTGATACACAATAGAATTCATCGTGGATTCTATGATGGTGAGCTGACCAGGTCCTGCTGCAGCAAAGCAGCCCCAAACCATGACACTTCCACCTCCATGCTTCACAGTTGGTATGAGGTTCTTTTCTTGGAATGCTGTGTTTGGTTTACGCCAAACATGTCCTCTGCTGTTGTGTCCAAATAATTCAATTTTGGACTCATCTGTCCAAAGAACATTATTCCAGAAGTCCTGGTCTTTGTCAACTTTATCTCTGGCAAATGTCAGTCTGGCCTCGATGTTTCTCTTGGAAAGCAAAGGTTTCCTCCTTGCACACCTCCCATGCAAGTTAAACTTGTACAGTCTCTTTCTGATTGTAGAGGCATGTACTTCTACATCAACAGTAGCCAGAGCCTGCTGTAGTTCTCGAGATGACACTTTAGGGTTTTTGGAGACCTCTTTTAGCATCTTGCGGTCTGCTCTTGGGGTGAACTTGCTGGGGCGACCAGTCCTGGGCATGTTGGCAGTTGTTTTGAAAGCCCTCCACTTGTAGACTATCTTCCGGACAGTGGAATGGCTGATTTCAAAATCTTTTGAGATCTTTTTAAATCCCTTCCCAGACTCATAGGCTGCTACAATCTTTTTTCTGAAGTCCTCTGACAGCTCTTTTGCTCTCACCATGGTGCTCACTCTCACTTCAACAGTCAGGAGCACACCAAACTAAATGTCTGAGGTTTAAATAGGGCAAGCCTCATTCAACATGCAGAGTAACGATCTACTAATTATGTGCACCTGGTGTGATATACCTGTGTGAGATCTGAGCCAATTTAAGAGGGAATACATGTGAGGGTGTCCTATCTTTTTCCTCAGTTAGAATAGGAATTTTTGTAGAATGACATTTACAGAAGATCTTGAAAAGACTTTTCTTCAGTTTTCTTTGTTTAGTTGGATTACTTTAATCTCTCTGTATTGTTGAAACGGAGATGAAATAACCTTTTATTAAAAATGTTACAAAAAACCACATGCTTTCAAAGGGTGTCCTAATTTTTTCACATGACTGTATATAAGGTGGCGTTCCAGCACGTCAGGCTGTCACAAATCAGACGTCTGATGGGTAGGTGGTGTCGCGGCTGAATGTCAGCAAGGTGAGCCATGGCCGTGTAAAATCTTCTTAAATGGCCAGAGATTTTCCTGGCCTGCAGCAAGACGTCCTGTACACCGGGGTATTTGGCAACGTATCGCTACAAGACTAAGTTCAGGATGTGTGCCATGCACAGCACGTGTGTCATTTTGCCCTGTTTCAGCATGCTCAGCAGATTGGCTCCATTGTCGCACACTACTTTACCAACTGTCAAATTAAGCAGGGTTAGCCACTGATCGGCCTGTGACCGCAGAGCTGAAAGAAATGCAAGACTGTTGTGTCTCTGAACTTCCAGGCACAACAGCTGCAGCACAGCATGGCAACGTCTCACCTGGCACGTCGAATAGGTTCTGGAGAGCTTGGGGGTGCAGCGGAAGAGGCGGTAGAGTGGAAAAGGAGGAGTCAGGCGAGGAGGATGGAGTAGGAGGGGAAGAAGAGGTAGGCCTGCATGCAATCCGTGGGGGTACCACCAAATCCACACGGGTGCCACGGGTTACATGCTTGATAGCCATCAGACGGTTTACCCATTGGGCAGTAAAAGTTATGCACCTTCCCTGCCCATGTTTTCTAGACCACGGGTCTGTGGTCATATGTATATTGGCACCGACACTATGTGCCAGAGATATATTAACTTGCTGCTGAACGTGGCCATATAGCTCTGGGATGTACTTTTGGGAGAAATATTTCCTTCCGGGGACTTTCCATTGTGGTGTGCCAATGGCAACAAATTTTCTAAAGGCTTCCGAGTCCACCAGTTTATATGGCAGTAGTTAGCGGGCTAGCAGTTCCAACAAGCCAACTGTCATTCGTTGCTCAAGAGGGTTATCCGGTGTCATCAATTTTTTAAGCCCGAACATTTGGGCCACGGAAGCCTGCCTTCTGCCAGATGATAGCGACTATGACATGTAGGGTGGAGGACAAATGGGAGAAGAGAGGAGAAGGATAAGAGCCAGGACGAGGAGCGCCGGGAGTGTGGCTTTGTGGGTTCTGACGACGTTGCCCCCACTGGGCTCAGTGAATGGAGGCCAGGTGCTTTCTTAAGGCGGTCGTTCCTTGGTGAGTGTTGGGCTTACTGCGACTTATATGTTGACAGCACAGGCTGCAGATGGCAACAGTATTGTCAGCAGCTGATACTTTAAGAAAAGCCCACACTCTGGAGCCATGTGCTGGCATCCTGGGAGCGCAAGATGTGACCGTGCATGGTGGATGGCTCACTCCAGATTCATTTGCAGTCTGCTTTCCTGTGCACTGCAAGTTCTGCCTGCTTCTCCTCCTTCTCCTCCCTATCTGCTGGTCCATCTTTCTCTCTGAACTCCCCTCCTCTTCCTCTCTTGTGGGCACCCACGTGACGTCCATTGACACATCATCATCGTCACGTTCACCACCACTGACATTAGAGATCTTGGAGTAGGAAAAAACAGCAGGGACCACCCTCCTTGGGTTGATCTGGGTTTGATCTGTGTTTGATCTGGGGTTGTCAGATCGCTCGTGGCGGCCATTGCTACCTCCTTTTCCTCATCTGATGCCAAGAATGACTACGCATTAGTAAGATCTGGGAATGGATGGGAAAATAATTTCTCTGACTCGAGAGGAGGGGCTATGGTGGGAGTGGTTTTTTTGGGGGTGCACACAGCAGAGAGTGAGGAGGGTGCAGATATAGAGGATGAGGAGGGTGCAGAAGCGGAAGGCTGAGTGAGCTACTCAACCAACTCTGGTGCTTCCTTTGATGTAATCGCATGCATCTTCTCCAACTTTCCACTTAGGCTCTGGCCTGGTGCACCTGCCCAACCCTACATCCCCTGTGGAACGGCCTGCTTCTTCCTCTGCTAGTCATTTTCAAAATTACCCTGTGCCAAAGTCCCTAGAGAAGAGCAGTATTTGTGGAAGCAGGTATATCTCAGGCCTCAATAAGTATTTGGTGGAAGCTGGTATATCAAACCCTTTAATCAGTATTTTGTGTAAGTAGGTGTATCGCAGGCCTCAATTAATATTTTGTGGAAGCAGGTATATCAATCCCCTTAATCAGTATTTTGTGGAAGCAGGTGTATCATAGGCCTCAATAAGTATTTTGTGAAAGCTGGGATATCAAACCCCTTAATCAGTATTTTGTGGAAGCAGGTATATTGCACCCCTCAATCAGTATTTTGTGGAAGCAGGAATATCAAACACCTTAATCAATATTTTGTGGAAGCAGGTATATCACAGCCCTCAATCAGTATTTTGTGGAAACAGGTATATAGAACCCCTTAATCAATATTTTGTGGAAGCTGGTATCTATAACCCCTTAATCAATATTTGGTGGAAGCAGATTTATTGCACCCCTCAATCAGTATTTTGTGGAAGCAGGTATATCGCAGCCCTCAATCAATATTTGGTGGAAGCAGGTATGTCAAACCTCTTAATCAGTATTTTGTGGAAGCAGGTATATCTCACCACTCAATCAGTATTTTGTTGAAGCAGTTGTATCACAGGCCTTAATCAATATTTGGTGGAAGCAGGTTTATTGCACCCCTCAATCATTATTTTGTGGAAGCAGGTGTATCGCAGGCCTCAATCAGTATTTTGTGGAAACAGGTGTATCACAGACCTCAATCAGTATTTGGTGGAAGCAGGTGTATCACACCCCTTAATCAGTATTTTATGAAAGCAGGTATATCGCACCCCTCAATCAGTTTTTTGGGGGGCAACAGATACTTCACACCAGTTGCAAATAGTTGTTTCAATGTTTCAATAGCGTTTGTCCCTCTATATACCTGTGGTATCACAGCAGAACTGCACACAACTGCTGCACAACACAAATGCACTATATACTTTCTATGTTAGAAAGTATATTATAGGTATATCACACACCTCAATCAGTTTTTTGGGGGTCAAAAGATATATCACACCAGCTGCAATTAGTTATTCCAATAGCGTTTGTATCTCTATATAGCTGCGGTATCGCAGAAGAACCGCAAACAATTGCTGCACAATACAAATGCACTATAGTATACTTATATATATATATATATTATAAGTATATCACACCCGACTTTTGTGGCCCTATTAGCTAGCGTTTGGTGTCCCTAATAGTCTGTCCCTGCTCTACAAAGCAACCTCTCCCTACACTGGCAAAACCCAGAATTTAAAATGGCTGCCTGATCAGGTTCTGTTATAGGGTGTGGGTGTGTCCATGTACTGAAATGTCTTAATTGGCTGTCCTGTCCCACCTGATGTGTGTGTTATGGGTCAAAGTGCAGCGCAATGCAAAAGAATATGGCGCCGGGGGACATCGCCATATGTTCGCATGTTTGGCGAATCGCGAATGCGCAAAGTTTGCAGCAAAGTGACCGCCGAGCAAACTGCAAGGCCATCTCTCGTTAGCAATATATAAAGAAATATGTGTCAAATATAGCATATTGTGTATATGATACTGTATGTTCAAAACGGCATATTTTATGTGACTCAAGCTATGTACGCTTTCTGTGTCTCAGTTTATCGCAACTTTTGGCACATGGTAATGGGATTTTATAGAGGAAGTGTATTAGTACTGTATTGAGGAAGTAGCAAGTGAAAACCAAGTGTAAAAAGATACCCTAATCAACACTGTTACTATTATAACATTTTATGTCCTATGGAAACAGGCACTATGAAGTGGTTGTTGGAAGTATCAGTGATCACAGATGCATTTTCAGACACTTACAATAAGAAATTTGGCCTTCCCTCTAATTTTTTGAAGAAATAAAACCTAAGCATGTAAGAGGATGGCCTAACTATACCTGTTAGAGCATGTAAACGCCATATAGGAGGGGTCACCTCATATCTAGAGTAACTTTAGAGTTTACTTTAGAGTAACCGTTGCTATGGGTTACCATTTGACCCTGTTACTGGTGACAATGCCACCTAGCTGAACTGTTGAGTTGATATGTAACTGTTCTTACTATAGCCTGCATTGCTATATTATGTTTATGCATGCTATATATCTCACAGCACTTATACCCATGATGATATGTCATGTTGTGGTGATATGTGATTTACTATGCCCTGTGCCTTTAAAGGGGCTGTCCGGGATTGGCGACATTGCTCTAATAGTACAAGTGTGGCATACACATTACATACAAGCAGGTAGTACCTTTGGCACAGATTTCTGCAGCCCCGTTTTCATCTTTGAAATTCATGGCCGGAAGTTACTGGTTTCTTCTCCTCATTGACGTACCGGGTCCCTTGCAGGCAAGCAAAGCTTCCTCTTCCGCTTCTCAGGGAGCCCGGTGATGTCACTGGCAGCGAATGAATGGAGGTGAATATTGATGAGGGGCGGAGTCATAGCAGCTGGCAGACATCCCGCTAAGCCCCGCCCCTTGACAACCCACTAAGCCTGCCCCTTGACATCCCGCTAAGCCCCGCACCTCCAGTCCGGTGAGCTTCAGAATGAATGGAGGTGAATATTGATGAGGGGGCGGAGTTACAGCAGAGCAGAGAGACAGCTGTAACCACCTGATGCTGTGCTGCCTCAACCCCTTTAAGCCACTGTGAGACACCAACGAGGGAATGGTAAAGGTATGTGCTCTGCTGTGGTGAAAAAGCCCTCTAAGTGCTTAGACCATGACGGGAATGTAAAGTGATGACGTCATGGGGAGACCATGACAGCATTCTGACATTAAGAAAGTCATATACCTAGGGTAGGGTGTTTAGAGCAACACTGAGGTTATCCTGCCATCTAATGAATAACTGTATTACCCCAGTTGAGATGATACAATACCTTTCTGGTCAGCTGACCTAAGGTTCTTGTCTTCAAGGAGCTCTTGATGACCACCAAAGCATGTAAGAAAGAATAAATAAGAGTGCTTGTTAGATATCAGTATCAGGCAGGAAATTAAAAAGTAAGCTGGTGGATGCTGTTGGAGACAAATCCACAGTTTGTTCTTGTGAAAACGAGAGGAGGTGATTGCTACTGCAAAGACGGGTACAACACCTCAGGTTTTAGTTAGGGTATTCAAAACTGAATACTGCAGAAGCTTTGGAGCCAGAGCTGAGGGGTAGAAAGAAGCCTTCAAGTCCATGCGTTCTGGAAGCAGCCAAAACCTGTAGAAGAGATGGGCCTGTAACAGACACCAGCCAGCCTGTAAGCAATATTGTGTTGCAGACTATGTACAAGATTGTGTATAGCAGAGGTAATGCAGCAGATAAGAGTGTGTACAGTGGCTGTGAAGTGAAATACCACCACCTAGGAGCACCTGTTGGAGAGTGTGCATAAAGGGACAGTGACATATTTGTCAATTGCCACTAAGTCGACAGTTTACCAAATCATTCTGGTGCAACTAAGTTTGTGCCCTCGTGGATGAGATATTGTAACCACTATTCCTGTTGTCTAACTACTGTTGGAACTATAAGCTTGTTACCCCACATGAGTCGAGTAAACATCGCCTTGTTTAATTTACAACTGTGTCCCCTGATTCCTTCCGCCAGAGTGAGGAGCCACGTATACCACTTTTTGGTAAGAGACCGGCTACACTCCCTTACAAGTTTAACTGTCACTGATTTATAACATTTAACTGCATCCTTAAAAAGAATTTCCAGAAATAGATCTATGCTGATTAATTTCTTAATATTTCTTTATAGTGTTTGAAGCTTTGTCTGACACAGAGCTCAAAATCTTATTTATAGGGTTAGCATTCTAGATTTCTGAACTCCACTAGAGGGAATACGGGAGCTTAATCTATGTTTTTACCTTTCGAAATAATTATAAGACAGTATTCAGTAAGCTCCCATGCTCCCTCTAGTGGTGGTTGCAGAATGTTATATTTTAAATATATGTCTATGCAGGGGATTTTGAGCACAATAAAAAAAATAAGCTCTGACTGTAATACTCTACTAAAGATTTATTAAGAACTTATTTTTCACAAATTTCATGGCGTTTCCCTCTAAGTTAGCTGCCAATTAATTAAAATAACTAGACTTAACGGAACATTTCAACAAAACAGGTAAACTCTGTTACAGTATGTCTAATGCAGAGTTTAAAGGAATGGTACATGACACTGGAATTCTCTCTCTGTTGTTCCTTGAATCCCTAATTCATTCATAGCTCTCCTGTTAATTTTACACTTCAGCAAATATGATGGCATCCCCAATTTTGACTTGTTTTAATTACTGTTTACAAGGGCTAATGTTTTCTGTAGGGGTGGTGAATCTTGCTAGCATGGGGAAACTGTGTAAAGTGTATATTGTAATATAGTCATAGATGGCATGACAGATAAAAACCAAATGCCCCAAGGAAACCTTGAAGCATATTCTGTTTGTCAGATTGCCACCAAAATGTGGATGAAAAAAACCTGACTTTCAGTGTATAGGTGCAAAGTAGATCTAAAGGGTTTCGTGAGGACTCTCCTCTTCACAGCAGATATCACTACTGCACACAGTAAGGGACCACATACACTATAGGCCGCTTTCACACAAGTGTATTTGCAATCTGTATGTGGCCTGGATTTATTGTACCGGAATCCGCTGTCAATGTTAATGAATAGGGCTATTCGAATGGGCGTATAATTTCCATCATTTTTTAAAATCCACAGCATGTCCCAGTATTTGCTTACAAATACGCCCATTATAGTCTATGAGAGTGCATCAAAAATGCAGGACAGAAAGATTACAAATGTAAATCCAGATGAAATACTGAAGCAATACTGATGACAATACTTATGGTATATCATCTGGAATCTCAGCATAATCCTGAGCTGGAATATGGACAGATTTCAATACGCTTGTGTGAAAGTGGCCTTACTTGCTGCTCAAAGGAGAATTGCAGTTGTCTTCTACATGAATGAGTGATATAATGAAAATAAATGGCCCTGAAACAACTCCACTTTACATAATCACTGCTGATCCTTTAAATAGCATTACATCTAATTCACAATTAGGGATTTATAGTAAGATGATTGATGTCACAGCAGTTAGACAGGGAAGATAGCCTGATATTTGGGCTTAAATTCTTAAATCTACTAATATTAACTTATATTTGTAAAATCTTTGTTTGCAGTTTTCTGCACATTTCTAAAATAAGAACAAATTCAACCTTGTCTCTGTGTAGTGTACACTTTTACATTCAAAAGATTATTCAAAGGAAATATATACAGTAATCTTCAATACTTTCATGCAGACCTGTCGTATTACAGTCACAATAACTGGACCTTCAGCAATTTTACTGAACTGAAGTTAGATCAGCATGAAGCCCCTTTGGAATGGCCCTAAGGATATGTTCAAATGCTTGGTATGTCTGTGTAAAAATGTTGCCAGATATATTTACAATATTCATATTGTAAATCTGCATGTGTTTTTTAATGCAAACAATGTAATTTATAATTACATTCCGAATTTCCCTTTTCAAATGAAACAAGTGAATGATGCAAAATAAATATGCAAACTGTGCATATGTCTGCAAATACATGCAAAGTCTGAAAGAGCTAATGGGATTTTGAAAAGACCCATTGACTGTTAAATAAGTATTTTTTATTGCACAATGTTTCATAGCCTAACTCCCCTCAAATCTGAAAATGAATCTTGGTTAACGACCATATGGGAATGCCTTTGGCTGGTGGTCACCAGAGGATCTATTTGCTCAACCAACAAAACCTAAATTATTTTGAGCTTAAAGGGGATTAAGCATTCAATACAAAATAAATAACTTTCTAATATAAGCCTTTTTCCTACTGCAATCTGTTCATTTACTGAATATCCCTAATGCAAAGCAAAAACACAATTAAAATAACTAGTACAAACTAGAAAAAATACAATTAAAATCACTAGTACAATCTAGAGAAGACATTATACCATATCTACAGTTAAAGGGGTTATCTGAGTTCTGAAAGAAAAAAAACATTATAAAACTGAACATGACTTACATATACACTAGTTAAGCATGATTTATAAGTTCTGTTATGCCTCCTTTGTTTACATGCATAGCAATCATTGAGCTCTCCCTCATGAATATTTGTGGGTGTGAACAATCTGCCCAGGCCCTCTCCCTGCACTGCAGATATATAGCTTACCATATATGTAAATACATTTCTGTCTGTCTGTTCTTTATGACTAATCTGCACCAAACTTGGCACATGGGTACGTAGAGTGTCCGGGCATGTTTTACACCGGGTCTCAGCTCTCAAGGACATATCATTACTGAGATATTCCCCAAAAATGTATTAGTCAATAGGAGCTTGCAGCTTTACTCGCATTCTAACTGAAAAAAAACTGATCCCCAACAAAGGGAGATAAAACGTAGCATTTAATAGATATGCTTAAAATGCAAATCACGCTAGCCACGAATAAGTACCATCAAAATCAAACAATATACTCAAGCCCTGCTCGGGCCAAAACAAACACTGAATGATACCAGTATATAACATCATAAAGTAAGGAACGCTCTCACCCATCAGTGGCTGTAGATGTTGATAGACTCTCCCAGTCAGGTGGGATTCCAAACAGTGGGTTTCCCAGATTGATGTAGATTAGAGGATCAAGTAGACTGGAGTACCATTCAGAGGAGGTGCCATACATGCAGCTTGAGCGTAGATAGGAGTCAAAGTCCCTAGTTCACCCTAAATGAGGGACGGGACTAGTGTCACCCTATCCTATCTATACGAAGCGCTTGCCCCGTAAGGGGCAACGCCGTCCTGATACCTTTCCCTGATACCGGGCGGTGTCCCTAATACACCCTACTAAAGATGAACTCCCAACGTGTCACGTTTCATTCCACATGAACTCATCAGGGGAGATGTACAATTAGGGTGGCAAGCTAGAGGAGCTTGCATTAAAGCGGGTAGACTTAAACAAAAAGGTATCAATGGCTGGAGCTTGCAGATACAAAAATGGCTCCATGGGGGAAGCCAGGCCAGTGGGACCAAGGCAACCCAAAAAATCACAACGGGACCTATACACCAGCACAGCAGTGGGTGAAGCAGGTGAAGAGTAACTATTGGTCCATGTGGGACCCAAGGTATGGGGTCAAAGGAACAGGGCTATCGGTAAAGAGTGCCTACCTTCAGGCGCATTTTGAAGGCAGTGGTCAGCGCGCCAATAATCCAGGGCCACCCACTTCCGTCATGTGGTGCAGTGTAGTCCGAGACACGTGATTGGTGGAACGCATGACGTAGATCGCAGCGCCACGCCCCAACAGTTAAGCCGAGGAACGCAGAGCAGGAAGCCGCCACGCTCCACGTGACAAAAGTCACGCGATGGAGGCTAAAAGCCGTGGAACGCAGCGCTGAAGACCGCCGCTTTCACCACATGTGGCACACAGGAGGGGCTGATACATCAACAATTTGGAGGTGGGCTGAGTGACTAGCAACCAGGATGCCATGGAGAGACAAACCCCAAGCGTCCTAGCTTGCAATGGAGACTAACAGTGGCGTGAGCCTCTGGTACCAAGTACACAATACTTGTGAAACAGAGCTAATTATGCACAGGCTAAAAGAGCATCAGGCCCTATATAAGCAGCAACAGGCTGGTTGTTATGTCAAAGACACAAAATGAGAATAATCATGACACCAGACAGAGTTATCAAATAAAGCAGCTAAAATTGAGCTGCTCATTCAAACCCAATGGGGCCATGGTTTTGAGGTAATAAATCCAATGAGTTTCATACTGGAGAATACCCTGTTCCCAGTCCCCCCCCCCCCCCACACGCTGTGGGGTGAGGACTCTGTATATGCCCATAAAAGACACCCGAGCTTTGCCATTATGGTGATTGTGGATATGATTGACCACTGGTGTGTCTTTGGCCTTGGAGATTTCATTCAAGTGTTTGCCAATTCTTCTGCGGAACTTGCGGATGGTCTTGCCAAGGTATTCCTTGCCAAATTTGCGATAGACCACTCCTTGAGTTTGGCAGTTGATGTAATGATGAATGGTATATTCTTTACCAGTGATATTGCTTTGGAACGTCTTCCCAGTTTTCAAGTGGCCACTAGCAATGCAGCCACTGCACCTATAGCAACCTTTGACATTCGTTTGTAGTCACAAGGAGCCGGTGAGGGACGGAGTTATGTATTTGCTGGAAACCAGTCTGTCATGGAGACTGCATCCACGACGATAAGTGAGGTGTGGTTATTCGCCCACAACCTCCCTCAGATCTGGGTCCATCAGAAGAATACCCCAGTTTCTGCGTATGACATCATGAATCTCAGTCGCCGCCCTGTCAAATGTAGTGATTCTGCAGATGAACTTCGGGGTCTGTGCATGATATGATATAGGGGTGAGGAGATTTGTTCTATTTTCCTGTATTGCTGACCTAAAAGCTCCCCTCAAAACCCTATGTGGGTACCCTCGCTGACGAAACCTGAGGCGTAGATCATCAGCCTGCCTGATGAATTCACATTTGGTGGAACAGTTCCTCCTTAAACTGAGGTACTGCCCCTTAGGAATACCATATTCTAAGTGACATTCGCAAAGTTACATGAGCCTTATTAGTCAATAGAAACTTGCAGGTACTTGACATACAAAATTACACCAGGTTTCTAAAACAGCTCAGCCATTTTTATTAAAGGTCACTGTTAAAGAGGCGTGGTGTTGTGTAGGTCACATTTTAAGGCGGCAGGGTGATGTGGAAGTCTTATATTAAGGGGACAGGGTGCTGTGGTCTTATAAGAAGGGGGCATGGTGCAGTGTGGGGGACACTCTTAAAGGGGAGGGGCCCTGTGCAGGTCAATCTTAAGGGGCGGGCCACTGTGCAGAGCACTGTGGGGGTTCACTGTTAAGGTGCGGTTTGCTGTGGAGGTCACTTTTAAAGGGTTGGGTTGCTGTGGAGGTCACTGTTAAGGGGGCGTAATGCTGTGGAGGTCACTGTTAAGGGAAGGGGAGCTGTGGAGATCACAGTCAAGGTGGCAAGGTACTGTGGAGGTCATTGTTAAAAGGGCAAGGTGCTTTAGATGTCACATGGGCAGAGTTTTGTGTTCACTGTTAAAGGGTAGGCCACTGTGCAGGTCACTGTTAAGGAGGAGTGGCACAGTAAAGGTTACTTGTAAGGGCGTGGTTACTTGTAAGGGCGTGGGGCATTGTCGGGTGATTGTTAAGGAGGCGGACCACTATGTAGGTCAGTGTAAAGGGGGCAGGGCACTGTGAAGGTCACTGTTAAGGGGACGGGTCACTGTGGAGGTCACCGTTAAGGGGGCGGCATACATTGGAGGTCACTGTTAAAGGGGTGAGGTGCTGTGGATGTCATTGTTAAAGGAATAGGCCTCTGTGGGTCACTGTTAATGGGGCAGGCTTCTGTGAAGGTAAAAATTAAGGGGGTGGGCTGCTGGGGGGGGGGTCAATGTTAAGGGGCAGGGTGCTGTGGTGGTTCTGTGTTAAGGGGATGGCACGCTGTAGAGAACATTGTTAGGGGGGCAAGGACTATGAAGGTCACAGTTAACATGGTGGGGCACTGTGGAGATTTATAGATCTATATATACATAGATATAGATGTATATATGCTTCTATATACATAGAATTACCTATGTGCGTCTGTTCGTGGGGGAGTTTATGGGTCATATCTAGGGATGAGCGAACTCGAACTGTATAGTTCGGGTTCGTACCGAATTTTGGGGTGTCCGTGACACGGACCCGAACCCGGACATTTTCGTAAAAGTCCGGGTTCGGGTTCGGTGTTCGTCGCTTTCTTGGCGCTTTTGTGACGCTTTCTTGGCGCTTTTTGAAAGGCTGCAAAGCAGCCAATCAACAAGCGTCATACTACTTGCCCCAAGAGGCCATCACAGCCATGCCTACTATTGGCATGGCTGTGATTGGCCAGAGCACCATGTGACCCAGCCTCTATTTAAGCTGGAGTCACATAGCGCCGCCCGTCACTCTGCTCTGATTAGCGTAGGGAGAGGTTGCGGCTGCGACAGTAGGGCGAGATTAGGCAGATTAACTCCTCCAAAGGACTTGATTAACTGATCGATCTGCAGCTGTGGATCATTGAGCTGCTGATCCTCAATTGCTCACTGTTTTTAGGCTGCACAGACCGTTTGTCAGTCTCATTTTTCTGGGGTGATCGGCGGCCATTTTGTGTCTTGTGGTGCGCCAGCACAAGCTGCGACCAAGTGCATTTAACCCTCAATGGTGTGGTTGTTTTTTGGCTAAAGCCTACATCAGGGTGAAGCTGTCACACCAAGTGCATTTAACCAGCAATAGTCTGTTCATTTTTTGGCCATATACAAAATCAGGGGCAAGCTGCGCCTGTCACCAAGTGCATTTAACCCTCAATGGTGTGGTTGTTTTTTGGCTAAAGCCTACATCAGGGTGAAGCTGTGACACCAAGTGCATTTAACCAGCAATAGTCTGTTCATTTTTTGGCCATATACAAAATCAGGGGCAAGCTGCGCCTGTCACCAAGTGCATTTAACCCTCAATGGTGTGGTTGTTTTTTGGCTAAAGCCTACATCAGGGTGAAGCTGTCACACCAAGTGCATTTAACCAGCAATAGTCTGTTCATTTTTTGGCCATATACAAAATCAGGGGCAAGCTGCGCCTGTCACCAAGTGCATTTAACCCTCAATGGTGTGGTTGTTTTTTGGCTAAAGCCTACATCAGGGTGAAGCTGTCACACCAAGTGCATTTAACCAGCAATAGTCTGTTTATTTTTTGGCCATATCCCAGTCTAATTCTGTCACTAAATCCATACCGGTCACCCAGCGCCTAAATACTAGGCCTCAAATTTATATCCAGCTAAATCTGTCCCTAGTGCTGTAGCTGGGCGAGTTATTTAGTGTCCGTTCAAGCACATTTCTTGTTCTGGGTTGAAATACAATTCCCAATTTAGCAATTTCATAATTTAGTGGTTCCTGCTATATCAGAGCTATTTGAAATCTATCCCAAAAAGGGTATATAATATTGAAGGTGCACATTGGGTCATTCAGAATAACTTCACACACACCCGCTACTGTGTATTTCCAAGTCTAATTCTGTCACTAAACCCATACCTGTCACCCAGCGCCTAAATACTAGGCCTCAAATTTAAATCCCTCTAAATCTCTCGTTACCGCTGTACTGTTGTTGCTGGGCAAGATATTTAGTGTCCGTCAAAGCACATTTTTTGTTCTGGGTTGAAGTACAATTCCCAATTTAGCAATTTCATAATTTAGTGGTTCCTGCTATATCAGAGCTATTTGGAATCTATCCCTAAAAGGGTATATAATATTGAAGGTGCACATTGGGTCATTCAGAATAACTTCACACACACGCTTCTGTGCATTTCCAAGTCTAATTCTGTCACTAAATCCATACCGGTGACCCAGCGCCTAAATACTAGGCCTCAAATTTAAATCCCTCTAAATCTCTCGTTACCCACCGCTGTACTGTTGTTGCTGGGCAAGATATTTAGTGTCCGTCAAAGCACATTTTTTGTTCTGGGTTGAAGTACAATTCCCAATTTAGCAATTTCATAATTTAGTGTTTTCTGCTATATCAGAGCTATTTGAAATCTATCCCTAAAAGGGTATATAATATTGAAGGTGCACATAGGGTCATTCAGAATAACTTCACACACACGCTTCTGTGCATTTCCAAGTCTAATTCTGTCACTAAATCCATACCGGTGACCCAGCGCCTAAATACTAGGCCTCAAATTTAAATCCCTCTAAATCTCTCGTTACCCACCGCTGTACTGTTGTTGCTGGGCAAGATATTTAGTGTCCGTCAAAGCACATTTTTTGTTCTGGGTTGAAGTACAATTCCCAATTTAGCAATTTCATAATTTAGTGGTTTCTGCTATATCAGAGCTATTTGAAATCTATCCCTAAAAGGGTATATAATATTGAAGGTGCACATAGGGTCATTCAGAATAACTTCACACACACGCTTCTGTGCATTTCCAAGTCTAATTCTGTCACTAAATCCATACCGGTGACCCAGCGCCTAAATACTAGGCCTCAAATTTATATCCCGCTAAATCTCTCGTTACCGCTGTACTGTTGTTGCTGGGCAAGATATTTAGTGTCCGTCAAAGCACATTTTTTGTTCTGGGTTGAAGTACAATTCCCAATTTAGCAATTTCATAATTTAGTGGTTCCTGCTATATCAGAGCTATTTGAAATCTATCCCAAAAAGGGTATATAATATTGAAGGTGCACATTGGGTCATTCAGAATAACTTCACACACACCCGCTACTGTGTATTTCCAAGTCTAATTCTGTCACTAAACCCATACCTGTCACCCAGCGCCTAAATACTAGGCCTCAAATTTAAATCCCTCTAAATCTCTCGTTACCGCTGTACTGTTGTTGCTGGGCAAGATATTTAGTGTCCGTCAAAGCACATTTTTTGTTCTGGGTTGAAGTACAATTCCCAATTTAGCAATTTCATAATTTAGTGGTTTCTGCTATATCAGAGCTATTTGAAATCTATCCCTAAAAGGGTATATAATATTGAAGGTGCACATAGGGTCATTCAGAATAACTTCACACACACCCGCTACTGTGTATTTCCAAGTCTAATTCTGTCACTAAACCCATACCTGTCACCCAGCGCCTAAATACTAGGCCTCAAATTTAAATCCCTCTAAATCTCTCGTTACCGCTGTACTGTTGTTGCTGGGCAAGATATTTAGTGTCCGTCAAAGCACATTTTTTGTTCTGGGTTGAAGTACAATTCCCAATTTAGCAATTTCATAATTTAGTGGTTTCTGCTATATCAGAGCTATTTGAAATCTATCCCTAAAAGGGTATATAATATTGAAGGTGCACATTGGGTCATTCAGAATAACTTCACACACACGCTTCTGTGCATTTCCAAGTCTAATTCTGTCACTAAATCCATACCGGTCACCCAGCGCCTAAATACTAGGCCTCAAATTTATATCCCGCTGAATTTGAATACAATACATTGGGCCAAATAATATATTTGTTGTTGTGGTGAACCATAACAATGAGAAAAACATCTAGTAAGGGACGCGGACGTGGACATGGTCGTGGTGGTGTTAGTGGACCCTCTGGTGCTGGGAGAGGACGTGGCCGTTCTGCCACATCCACACGTCCTAGTGTACCAACTACCTCAGGTCCCAGTAGCCGCCAGAATTTACAGCGATATATGGTGGGGCCCAATGCCGTTCTAAGGATGGTAAGGCCTGAGCAGGTACAGGCATTAGTCAATTGGGTGGCCGACAGTGGATCCAGCACGTTCACATTATCTCCCACCCAGTCTTCTGCAGAAAGCGCACAGATGGCGCCTGAAAACCAACCCCATCAGTCTGTCACATCACCCCCATGCATACCAGGGAAACTGTCTCAGCCTCAAGTTATGCAGCAGTCTCTTATGCTGTTTGAAGACTCCGCTGGCAGGGTTTCCCAAGGGCATCCACCTAGCCCTTCCCCAGCGGTGAAAGACATAGAATGCACTGACGCACAACCACTTATGTTTCCTGATGATGAGGACATGGGAATACCACCTCAGCATGTCTCTGATGATGACGAAACACAGGTGCCAACTGCTGCGTCTTTCTGCAGTGTGCAGACTGAACAGGAGGTCAGGGATCAAGACTGGGTGGAAGACGATGCAGGGGACGATGAGGTCCTAGACCCCACATGGAATGAAGGTCGTGCCACTGACTTTCACAGTTCGGAGGAAGAGGCAGTGGTGAGACCGAGCCAACAGCGTAGCAAAAGAGGGAGCAGTGGGCAAAAGCAGAACACCCGCCGCCAAGAGACTCCGCCTGCTACTGACCGCCGCCATCTGGGACCGAGCACCCCAAAGGCAGCTTCAAGGAGTTCCCTGGCATGGCACTTCTTCAAACAATGTGCTGACGACAAGACCCGAGTGGTTTGCACGCTGTGCCATCAGAGCCTGAAGCGAGGCATTAACGTTCTGAACCTGAGCACAACCTGCATGACCAGGCACCTGCATGCAAAGCATGAACTGCAGTGGAGTAAACACCTTAAAACCAAGGAAGTCACTCAGGCTCCCCCTGCTACCTCTTCTGCTGCTGCCGCCTCGGCCTATTCTGCTGCTGCCGCCTCGGCCTCTTCCTCCGCCTCTGGAGGAACGTTGGCACCTGCCGCCCAGCAAACAGGGGATGTACCACCAACACCACCACCACCACCTCCGTCACCAAGCGTCTCAACCATGTCACACGCCAGCGTTCAGCTCTCCATCTCACAAACATTTGATAGAAAGCGTAAATTCCCACCTAGCCACCCTCGATCCCTGGCCCTGAATGCCAGCATTTCTAAACTACTGGCCTATGAAATGCTGTCATTTAGGCTGGTGGACACAGACAGCTTCAAACAGCTCATGTCGCTTGCTGTCCCACAGTATGTTGTTCCCAGCCGGCACTACTTCTCCAAGAGAGCCGTGCCTTCCCTGCACAACCAAGTATCCGATAAAATCAAGTGTGCACTGCGCAACGCCATCTGTAGCAAGGTCCACCTAACCACAGATACGTGGACCAGTAAGCACGGCCAGGGACGCTATATCTCCCTAACTGCACACTGGGTAAATGTAGTGGCAGCTGGGCCCCAGGCGGAGAGCTGTTTGGCGCACGTCCTGCCGCCGCCAAGGATCGCAGGGCAACATTCTTTGCCTCCTGTTGCCACCTCCTCCTTCTCGGCTTCCTCCTCCTCTTCTTCCACCTGCTCATCCAGTCAGCCACACACCTTCACCACCAACTTCAGCACAGCCCGGGGTAAACGTCAGCAGGCCATTCTGAAACTCATATGTTTGGGGGACAGGCCCCACACCGCACAGGAGTTGTGGCGGGGTATTGAACAACAGACCGACGAGTGGTTGCTGCCGGTGAGCCTCAAGCCCGGCCTGGTGGTGTGTGATAATGGGCGAAATCTCGTTGCAGCTCTGGGACTAGCCAATTTGACGCACATCCCTTGCTTGGCGCATGTGCTGAATTTGGTGGTGCAGAAGTTCATTCACAACTACCCCGACATGTCAGAGCTGCTGCATAAAGTGCGGGCCGTCTGTTCGCGCTTCCGGCGTTCACATCCTGCCGCTGCTCGCCTGTCTGCGCTACAGCGTAACTTCGGCCTTCCCGCTCACCGCCTCATATGCGACGTGCCCACCAGGTGGAACTCCACCTTGCACATGCTGGACAGACTGTGCGAGCAGCAGCAGGCCATAGTGGAGTTTCAGCTGCAGCACGCACGGGTCAGTCGCACTACAGAACAGCACCACTTCACCACCAATGACTGGGCCTCCATGCGAGACCTGTGTGCCCTGTTGCGCTGTTTCGAGTACTCCACCAACATGGCCAGTGGCGATGACACCGTTATCAGCGTTACAATACCACTTCTATGTCTCCTTGAGAAAACACTTAGGGCGATGATGGAACAGGAGGTGGCCCAGGAGGAGGAGGAGGAGGATGAGGAAGAGGGGTCATTTTTAGCACTTTCAGGCCAGTCTCTTCGAAGTGACTCAGAGGGAGGTTTTTTGCAACAGCAGAGGCCAGGTACAAATGTGGCCAGCCAGGGCCCACTACTGGAGGACGAGGAGGACGAGGATGAGGAGGAGGTGGAGGAGGATGAGGATGAAGCATGGTCACAGCGGGGTGGCACCCAACGCAGCTCGGGTCCATCACTGGTGCGTGGCTGGGGGGAAAGGCAGGACGATGACGATACGCCTCCCACAGAGGACAGCTTGTCCTTACCCCTGGGCAGCCTGGCACACATGAGCGACTACATGCTGCAGTGCCTGCGCAACGACAGCAGAGTTGCCCACATTTTAACCTGTGCGGACTACTGGGTTGCCACCCTGCTGGATCCACGCTACAAAGACAATGTGCCCACCTTACTTCCTGCACTGGAGCGTGATAGGAAGATGCGCGAGTACAAGCGCACGTTGGTAGACGCGCTACTGAGAGCATTCCCAAATGTCACAGGGGAACAAGTGGAAGCCCAAGGCCAAGGCAGAGGAGGAGCAAGAGGTCGCCAAGGCAGCTGTGTCACGGCCAGCTCCTCTGAGGGCAGGGTTAGCATGGCAGAGATGTGGAAAACTTTTGTCAACACGCCACAGCTAACTGCACCACCACCTGATACGCAACGTGTTAGCAGGAGGCAACATTTCACTAACATGGTGGAACAGTACGTGTGCACACCCCTCCACGTACTGACTGATGGTTCGGCCCCATTCAACTTCTGGGTCTCTAAATTGTCCACGTGGCCAGAGCTAGCCTTTTATGCCTTGGAGGTGCTGGCCTGCCCGGCAGCCAGCGTTTTGTCTGAACGTGTATTCAGCACGGCAGGGGGCGTCATTACAGACAAACGCAGCCGCCTGTCTACAGCCAATGTGGACAAGCTGACGTTCATAAAAATGAACCAGGCATGGATCCCACAGGACCTGTCCGTCCCTTGTCCAGATTAGACATTAACTACCTCCCCATAACCATATATTATTGGACTCCAGGGCACTTCCTCATTCAATCCTATTTTTATTTTCATTTTACCATTATATTGCGATGCTACCCAAAGTTGAATGAACCTCTCCTCTGCCTGTGTGCTAGGCCTAAATATATGCCAATGGACTGTTGCAGTGGTGGCTGACATGAAGCCTGATTCTCTGCTATGACATGCAGACTAATTCTCTGCTGACATGAAGCCAGATTGTCTGTTACGGGACCTCTCTCCTCTGCCTGGGTGCTGGGCCTAAATTTATGACAATGGACTGTTGCAGTGGTGGCTGACGTGAAGCCTGATTCTCTGCTATGACATGCAGACTGATTCTCTGCTGTCATGAAGCCAGATTGTCTGTTACGGGACCTTTCTCCTCTACCTGGGTTCTGGGCCTAAATTTATGAAAATTGACTCTTACAGTGGTGGGTGACGTGAAGCCTGATTCTCTGCTATGATATGAAGACTGATTCTCTGCTGACATGAAGCCAGATTGTCTGTTACGGGACCTTTCTCCTCTGCCTGGGTTCTGGGCCTAAATTTATGAAAATTGACTCTTACAGTGGTGGGTGACGTGAAGCCTGATTCTCTGCTATGATATGAAGACTGATTCTCTGCTGACATGAAGCCAGATTGTCTGTTACGGGACCTTTCTCCTCTGCCTGGGTTCTGGGCCTAAATTTATGAAAATTGACTCTTACAGTGGTGGGTGACGTGAAGCCTGATTCTCTGCTATGATATGAAGACTGATTCTCTGCTGACATGAAGCCAGATTCTCTGTTACGGGACCTCTCTCCTCTGCCTGGGTGCTGGGCCTAAATTTATGACAATGGACTGTTGCAGTGGTGGCTGACGTGAAGCCTGATTCTCTGCTATGACATGCAGACTGATTCTCTGCTGACATGAAGCCAGATTCTCTGTTACGGGACCTCTCTCCTCTGCCTGTGTGTGTGCTGGGCCTAAATATATGCCAATGGACTGTTGCAGTGGTGGCTGACGTGAAGCCTCATTCTCTGCTATGACATGCAGACTAATTCTCTGCTGACATGAAGACAGATTCTCTGTTACGGGACCTCTCTCCTCTGCCTGGGTGCTGGGCCTAAATTTATGACAATGGACTGTTGCAGTGGTGGCTGACGTGAAGCCTGATTCTCTGCTATGACATGCAGACTGATTCTCTGCTGACATGAAGCCAGATTCTCTGTTACGGGACCTCTCTCCTCTGCCTGTGTGTGTGCTGGGCCTAAATATATGCCAATGGACTGTTGCAGTGGTGGCTGACGTGAAGCCTCATTCTCTGCTATGACATGCAGACTAATTCTCTGCTGACATGAAGACAGATTCTCTGTTACGGGACCTCTCTCCTCTGCCTGGGTGCCGGGGCCTAAATATCTGAGAATGGACTGTTCCAGTGGTGGGTGACGGGAAGCCAGATTCTCTGCTATGGAACCTCTCTCCAATTGATTTTGGTTAATTTTTATTTATTGAATTTTTATTTTAATTCATTTCCCTATCCACATTTGTTTGCAGGGGATTTACCTACATGTTGCTGCCTTTTGCAGCCCTCTAGCTCTTTCCTGGGCTGTTTTACAGCCTTTTTAGTGCCGAAAAGTTCGGGTCCCCATTGACTTCAATGGGGTTCGGGTTCGGGACGAAGTTCGGATCGGGTTCGGATCCCGAACCCGAACATTTCCGGGATGTTCGGCCGAACTTCTCGAACCCGAACATCCAGGTGTTCGCTCAACTCTAGTCATATCACTTGTGACAGGACCGCTATTTTGATAGGGCTGCTGCCGCACAGGTGAGGGATCATGTATGCGTGATCCCTCATAGGAGCCAGCGGCAGTGAGATGCTGAGAGAGGAGCGGGCTCTTTCAAATAAGAAATTAAAACTGTAGGGTACTCTGCTAGATTCCATTATAGATCTTTTCACACTGAAAACAAAAACACTATTTTGATAAAGAAAATGAGCTATGGCTACCAACTGTTTATAAACCCTGCCAAATAATTATCTGTATGAAATCTTTAACATCAGATGCTGTATTATGGAGGCATTTTCTTTTAGAAGAATGCCTTCTAAGGGAGAATATGGTGTCATTATATACTGCCAAACAAGGACAACCTACTGCTTCATATTAACCAGGGTTGTTATCTGTGTAAGGACTCATATAGATGACAGAAAACCACCTGATATTTGAAAAGCAAGCTGGGCATGTTACTAGCGAGCATAACAAAACAAAGTAGTTTATATGATTTGACCTGATTACGGAATAATTTAAACCTAACCAACATCTGCAAGTTTTACAGTAGGCTTTGCATAATCTGAAAAACATTGCGATAAAAAAAAATTGAGACATAAAGGAATGGATATAAATGTAATTTTGAATATAATGGTAGGCATGGTGATACATTTGCATATTACCAATGAATTCCTGCCATATATTAAACTGAATTGTCCTAGCCGTCCCCTGGTATTCACCCTTTAACACATATATAGGGATATGGACTTCGCTGCGGGGAACCAACCAGACCACAACCTCCTGGAGTAGTCCTGGTGTAGTTGGCAGCTGAACCTCAGGTATCACAGAGACAAGTACAATACACTGAGAGGTCAGGCTATATATGTAGTCAGGAGACATGCGGAGGACAGGGCAGCTAGTATACTGGCAAATATTCAAGAGACAGTTCAGAAGTTAGGGCAGGCAGCAGTATGGCAATCCAAGAACTGGCTAAGGTCAAGGCAGGCGACTATGAGTCAGAGTTGGTAGTCAGGTAGGGGTTCAGTATATGTGTAGTCAGACAGATAATCACACATTTTCTGGGTACTAATGCCTAGAAATCTTAAAGCTCAGGCACCCTGGAGACAGTGCCTTAAGAACCCAGGGAACCCATGCATTTATCCAATGGGGAAGAATTTGGATAAATGCACTGTCCCTTTCAGAGGCTGAGCGTGAGCACGTGCATCCTAAGAGAGTTGGGATAGAAAGCCAAGTAGGAGGATGTATAGGCCGCAGCCTGCAGAAGACGTCAGCAGCCAGAGGAGCTGGAATGAAAAACAAGGTGAGCTGTGTGGCGTTCATGCTCACGGGAGGAAGCAGGGCAATTCAAAAAGCGACAACCTTCACTGTTTACTTGTAAACTGCTACTAAGATAAGCTAAAATTTAAAAGCTGACAGAGATGAAAAAAGGACCTAGGGCAGATAAATGAAACAATAATGGCAAATATGTATGATAATTTTAAATGGTGAATATTTGGAAGCACAGATCTTGGATCTAAATAAGCAGCTTTAAATACTTAGGAGCATTGGAGACCTGGACAGAGGCTTAGACCTAACAGTGCAGGCACTGACTGGGGTCAGTGAAATGGAGATGGGAGGAGGAGGGCAAGATCAGGACTATTAGGTGAGCAGAGAAGTGAGAGAGGAGAATATAAGGAGATTGGGAGTGACAGACAAGAAACAGCTGAGGAGGAGAAGCTACGGATCCCTGAGTGAGACAAAAAGGGTAGTAAGGCAAACACAGAAAACTATCATTTAGAAACAGCGTGATCTTTAGACATAGAGCGTGCAGCCACCCGTTGCGACTTCCTGACCCCGGGTATAACGGAGTCAGACGTGGCTCTTGACACCCTCGTGACACACTGCAGGAGAAATGTTAGCACAGGCTTTCAGTATCCGTAGTTTCAGGTGCTGCGCATCTCATATCTTCACAGCATAGACAATTGCCTTCAGATCACCCCAAAGATAAAAGTCTAAGGGGGTCAGATCGGGAGACCTTGGGGGCCATTCAACTGGCCCACGACGACCAATCCACTTTCCAGGAAACTGTTCATCTAGGAATGCTCGGGCCTGACACCCATAATGTGGTGGTGCACCATCTTGCTGGAAAAACTCAGGGAACATGCCAGCTTTAGTGCATAAAGAGGGAAACACATCATCATGTAGCAGTTTCGCATATCCAGTGGCCTTGAGGTTTCCATTGATGAGGCGTGGCCCCACTATCTTTGTACCCCATATACCACACCATACCATCAATTTTTTGGTTCCAACAGTCTTGGAGGGATCTATCCAATGTGGGTTAGTGTCAGACCAATAGCGGTGGTTTTGTTTGTTAACTTCACCATTCACATAAAAGTTTGCCTCATCACTGAACAAAATCTTCTGCGTAAACTGAGGGTCCTGTTCCAATTTTTGTTTTGCCCATTCTGCTAATTCAGTGCGCCGATCTGAGTCATCCTCATTGAGATGCTGCAGTAGCTGGAGTTTGTAAGGGTGCCATTTGTGAGTAGCTAATATCCGCCAAAGGGATGTTCGACTAATGCCACGCTCCAGTGACATGTGGTGAGTGCTACGCTGTGGGCTCTTGCTGAATGAAGTTAGGACAGCCACTGATGTTTCTTCATTAGTGACAGATTTCATGCGTCCACATTTTGGCAAATCCAACACTGAACCAGTTTCACGAAACTTAGCAAGGAGTTTTCTAACTGTAGCATGGGAGATGGGTGGTCTCGTAGGCTGTCTTGCATTGAAATCTGCTGCAATGACCCGGTTACTGCGTTCACCAGACATCAACACAATTTTTATCCGCTCTGCACGTGTTAACCTCGGCGACATGTCAATGGCTGTAAACAAAGAGAAACTTGCAAATAACTCATGAAAGAATAAAGTTACGTTAAAACCAAGCACACCCTTGTTTTTCTTGTGAAATTCCCAATAAGTTTGATGTGTCACATGTCCCTCTTCCAAAAATGTTGGATTCAAAATGGCCAACTTCAAAATGGCCACCATGGTCACCACCCATCTTGAAAAGTTTCCCCCCTCACATATACTAATGTGCCACAAACAGGAAGTTAATATCACCAACCATTCCCATTTTATTAAGGTGTATCCATAGAAATGGCCCACCCTGTATAATAGGCAAACTCTGCCAGGCAGAGCAAAGACACAGAATTTTAAAAAGGCTAATTTCCCTGGGTTGAGGACAGCATTTAAGTGCATAGACTAGGAACAGCTATTGTCACATAATAGTACTAAGGATAAATGGGGGAGCTTTAAATCCACATTGAGTAATTGCACTAAAAAATGTATCCCTTAAGCTAATAAATATAAACAGCTAAAATTATACGCCCCATGGCTTACAGTTAAGGGCAATAAATGACAAAAAGGGCATTTAAATTATCTGTGGAGTCAGATGCAGCCGTTGAAGTTTACAAAGGGCTTAACAAAATCAGTAAAAAAAGAGATAAAATCTTCAAAAATACAAAACGAACATCAGATGGCAAAAGAGGGCAAAACAAATCCCCCAAAATTCTTTAAATATATAAATGCTAAAAAAGCAAGGTCTGATCAGGTGGGTCCCCTTAATAATGGTAATGGGGGGGGGGGGGGGGGGGTTAGTCACTGAAGATAAGGAAAAGGATGAGTTACTAAATGTTTTTTTTTTTAGCTTCTATACAAAAGAAGAGAAATGAGCTAATATTTGTGGTGCTGGGGCTGTTAGTATATCAAGTAATATACTCAATTGGCTAACTGTAGATATGGTCCAACACAAGGTAAATAAGGTAAATGTGAACAGGCCTCTAGGATTAAATGGATTACACCCAAGAGTTCTTAAAGAGCTCAGTTAAATCATTGATGTGGTGCTGTTTATAGTTTTTAAACATTCTCTAGGTACTGGTACAGTGCCAAGTTTCTGGTGCAAGGCTAATGTGGTGCCCATATTCAAAAAATCATCCAGGTCCTTCACAGGTAATTATAGACCAGTTAGTTTAACTTCTATCATGGGAAAATGTTTTAAGGACTCTTAAGGGACTATATACAAGAGTATATGACTGAAAATAATATTATAAGTGACAACCAACATGGGTTTACCATCGACATAAATTGTCAGACTAACCTGATTTGTTTTCATGAGGAGGTGAGTAGTAGTCTGGACAGAGGGGTGGCTGTGGATGTAGTGTTTCTGGATTTTGAAAAGGCTTTTGATACTGTCCCTCATAGACTTTTAATAGGTAAAGTAAGGTCTATAGGCTTGAAAAGTATAGTTTGTAATTGGATTGAAAACTGGCTCAAGGACCGTGTCCTGAGAGTTGTGGTCAATGATTCCTATTCAGAATGGTCCCGGGTTATAAGTGGTGTACCCCAAGGTCGAGATTAATAGCACCATTTCTAATTTTGCAGATGACACTAAGCTGTGTAGAACTGTACAATCCATGGAATATGTCCATATACTACAAGCTGACTTGAACACTGAGTGATTGGGCATCAACTTTGCAAATGAGGTTTAATGTAGAAAAATGTAGATTATGCATCTTGGTAGTAATCTCCGTGCTTCATATATCCTAGGTGATGTAGCACTTGGAGAGTGACTTATAAAGAAGGATTTGGGTGTTCTTGTAGATAAAATTACAGCATACCATGTCAATCAGCTGCTTCTAAGGCCACCAGGATATTGTCATGCATTAAGCGAGGCATGGACTCGAAGGGAAGGGATGTAATACTACCACTGTACAAAGCGTTGGTGTGAAGGGGTTAAAACAAAACATAAAATAAAACACTAGGTGTTTATCTTTCCATCAATGTGCAACCTGGCTATGCATATTACTGCACAAGCGTGCGTTGTGGTGTTAGTACTATCTTGATGGTTACTAATAGTTACTCTAGTTCGGTATATAACATAGCCACTGAGCACATATGATGATCAAACATCCACACAATATATGATGAACGGACAAACTGGAGTGACAGGTGTCTTGATGGATGGACAGACTGGAGTGACAGGTGTCTTGACGGACGAACAGGCTGGAGTGACAGGTGTCTTGATGGACGGACAGGCTGGAGTGACAGGTGTCTTGACGAGCAGACAGTTGTCTCAATGGACGGACAGTAGTGACAGGTGTCTGGATGAGGTGATGATGACAGGACTGGACAGGACTAATCTCACTGGCTGGGGCAAATCAGGCACAGAAGAGTGGCAAATCGGTACTGAAGGGGTTAATTAGGGGTTAATTATGTATGAGGCAGGGTATGAGGCACAGAACTGACTACAGATGACAGACGACAGGCTGTTGATGAGGCACAGAACTGATCTGTGTCACTGACTGGGGCACAGAAGCAGCTTTTCGGCACAAAAGGGGTTAATTCAATCTGGTAGGTATTAATATACAGCAGCTTTTCAAACTCTCTCCTTCTCTGATCGCTTCCCTGACAGAAATTGGGACGATCAGAGAAGGAGAAGCACATAGTCCCTCCCTAACCCCCCCATACCTGCCCCGATGCGCTTCGATTGGTTCCTCTGCAGTATTGAACCAATCACCGCGATCGCAGGCGGGTCAGAGCTCCGATGCAGTTCCCGCCGGCGTCTCTTGTTGCCTAGCAACCCCAGCACGCCGGCTTCACTGAACCTTTAGTGCTTCGCTCCCTGCGCTGACAGAGAAAGCCGATCACGTTCATGCACGTGGGGATGCGGTGAGGCACCACATTCCCCCACGTACATGTATGTGATGTTGCGTGAAGGGGTTAATTTAGGTTGCATACATTTGGAATTATTTTATATTTTAATAAATGTTTTAATAATTGATTTAAGGATATTCAGGTCTCTAATGTCAGATGAAGTGTGCCTATTATTTTCTAGTGAATTTTCAATATTTTGTGTGACGGGGTGAGGTCACAGAGATAGAGCACCTTAATCCAGGGTCACCAGAGGGGGAGCTGCTTTTACAATACTGAAGTTTTCATAGAAAGGATGCTCTACAGCTGGCAAAAGTACAGATGAGAGCGACTAAACCGATAAGGGGCATGTAGTGTCTTAGTTATGAAGAAATATTAAAATAATAAAATTAATGATTGACCTATACAAATATATAAATGGGCCACACAATATACGGGAAAAATATGTCAAATGCCCATAAAAGACAAGGGGGCACTGCCTCCGACTGGAGAACAAAAAGTTCAGTCTCCAGAAGTGTCAAAACTTCTTTACTGTAAGGACTGTGAATCTGTAGAATAGACTTCCTCAAGACGTGGTCACAGCAGGAACAGTGGACAGTTATAAAAAGGGTTTAGATTAATTCTTAAAAGTAAATGACATTAATGCTTATGAAAATGTGTAGAAATCTGAGTCTCACTTTCTTCTGGGATTCGTGTCCCCACCTATCTATTGGTTGAACTTGATGGACTTAAGTCTTTTTTTAACTGTATTAACTATGTAACTATGTAAAATACATTTCAATAAGCTTCAATCATTTACTTTTCCGGTTTACAAATATACAAAATTTCACAGATTATACTATTGTACAGGTATTTAATACATTTATTTATTTTTATAAATTATTAAAGAGATTTCTGAATTCAAAAAATACATTTTCTCTCATTGACTGTTATAAACATAATTTTTTATTAGTTTTGCAAAACAAACTAGTATGACAAGCATAGGGCTGCAGGGCACAGGAGGCAACACTCAAATAGGTGTAAGGGATACCTTTTTCTGGCTTTGTGGTTATTGTCTCATTTAAAAGCACCTATTCAGACATCATGTTTTTGTATGATTTTTGGTTGCATTTCATTTTAAAAATGATATGCATCAGAATGAGAGATGAGAAGTTCTCTTTGTAGCGGGGGTCAAGAGGGGTGAACACCCAGTAATCCGTGTTAACTAAAATGTGTATAACGCGAGGGTCGCTGGAAAGACAGCCTAATGTGAAGTCAGCCATGTGTGCCAAAGTAACAGGCAAGACATCGATGTCGACATCAGGATGACTCTCCATCTCCTCCTCCTCCTCCTCTGCCCATCCACGCTGAACAGATGGAATTAAAGTTCCATGGGTACTACTCTCTGTAGCAGAGGCAACTGTCTCCAGCTCCTCCTCCTCTTCTTCATCTTCATGGTCCAATTTGCTCTGAGAAGACAAACTGTGGGTGGTCTGGCTATCACCCTGTGTAATGTTCTCCCGCATTTCCTCGTCTGCCACATTCAGAGCGTCATTTTTAATTGTGAACAGCGATCGTTTAAATAGACACAGCAGTGGGATGGTTACGCTGATAATAGCGTTATCGCCACTAACCATCTATGTGGATTCATCAAAGTTTTTTAAAACTTTGCAGAGGTCTGACATCAATGCCCACTCCTCGCTTGTGAATAGTGGCAGTTGACTTGAAAGGCGACGACCATGTTGCAGCTGGTATTCCACAACTGCCCTCTGCTGCTCACAAAGCCTAGCCAACATGTAGAATTTAGCATTCCAGAGCGTGCCCACATCGCACAACAGTCTGTGATCTTGAAGCGGCAAGTGCTGCTGCAGCATTGACAGACCGCCTGAAGCTGTGGTCGACTTGCAGAAATGGGCACACACGCACCACACCTTCACTAGTAGCTCTGGCAAATTGGGGTAGGTTTTGATAAACCGCTGAACCACTAAGTTTAAGATGTGGGCTAGGCATGGGATGTGTGTCAGGTTGCCGAGCTCCAAAGCCGCCACCAAGTTACGGCCATTGTCAGACACAACTATGCTTGGTTGTAGGTTGAGTGGCAAGAGGCATAGCTTGGTCTGGTCCCTTATAACCTGCCACAGCTCTGAGGTGGTGTGCTGTTTGTCCTCTAAGCAAATCAACTTCAGCACGGCCTGTTGACGCTTACCCATAGCAGTTCTACACTGCTTCCAGATAGCGACTGATGGCTGACTGCTGCTGGAGGTGGTAGTGGAGGAGGAGGAGGCGGCAGAGGAGGAGAGGTGGGGGTTGGAGCCAGGAACATAGCTGCTGGCGGAGACCCTGATGGATGTAGGGCCCGTAATCCTGGGCGTGAGTAGCACCTGTACGATCCCAGGGTACGACTCACTCCCGGCCTTAACAACATTCCCCCAGTGCGGTCAATGAAATGTAGCGTCCCTGGCCACCAGGACTTGTCCATGTGTCCGTGGTTAAGTGGACCTTCCCAGTAACTGCGTTGGTCAGGGCACGGGTGATGTTCTGGGACACATGCTGGTGTAAGGCGGGCATGGCACACTGTGAAAAATAGTGGCGGCTGGGGACTGCGGCTGCCGAAAAGCCTAAATGGCAACATTTCAAGGTTCATAAATTTTGAAAGTTGTGCATTTAGTGCTATGGCTTGTGGGTGGTTATTTACACTTGTGTTCAAATGACTGTGTTAATGACATTTGGATGCTGCGCTGCGACAGGGAAGTGGATGTTGTTGCTGATGGTTCATGCAAAAGGTCCAGGTGCAGGCCGAGGGGCATCCGGGCCTGCACCTTCGACGCGGGATTGGTCAGCAGTGCGTAAAACAGGGGAAGAGGAGGCAGTGATGTGACCCGCAGACCCAGATTGTGAACCCAGGCATTCGACCCACTTATTAGGGTCCTTGGATGAAATGTGGCGGATCATGCTGGTGGTGGGGAGGTTGCTAGTGTTCACACCCCGGCTCATTTTGGTACGGCACATGTTGCAAACTACCACTCTTTTGTTGTCTGCACTTTCCTCAAAAAAGTGCCATACTGCGGAATACCTACCCTTTGGCAAGGTAGATTTACGCATGGGGGTGCTCGGTGTAATGGTTGCGGGCCTGTTTGGTGTGGGCCGACTTCTCCCTTTTGCAACCCCACTGCCTCTTCCAGCCTGTTGAGGTTCTGAGGATCCCTCCCCCTCTGTACTGCTGTCCTAGCTCGATTTTTACCCTTCCCATATTGGGTCAGTGACTTCATCATCCACCACTTCCTCTTCCACTTCCTCACTCTGCTCATCCTCCACACTTGACCAAACCACAACCTCAGTCATTGACAACTGTGTCTCATCATCATCCACCTCGTGAACAATTGATTGCCATTCACCACCGTCATCTTCTTGAGACTGTGAAGGCTCAAGAGGTTGGGAATCAGGACACAATATCTCAGGTCCCTCTTCAAGTATGCTGGGCGAGAGGGCCAAATGTAAAAGTGGCGCTGGAAAGAGCTCATCGGAATATCCGAGTGTGGGATCACTCGTTTGGCAAGCTTCTCCAAGGTGGGAGGAAGGATGATCAGAGTGAGGATTCGGTTTACCAGACTCTTGGCTACAGGTCTGGACTTGGTGGAAGAGAGGGTGATGCTTAAGAGACTGGAAGCATTATCTTCAGCAATCCAACCGACCAACTGTTCGCACTGCTCCGACTTTAACAGTGTTGTCCTGCACCACCAAGCTAAGTTGGACATGAAGCTGGGTACGGTGGATGTTTTTTTTTCTGGTGCACTGGCAGCAGGCAAAGTTTTATTGTGTCCAGGGCCACGGCCTCTGCGTGCACCATCAGCATCACGCCCACTTGCCGTCCCTTAGTGCTCACCTTCTTCATATTAATGGTTTTGTCACTAGATGTGGCACAGATTGTTTTATAGTCCGCTAAGGTTTACACAAAGCTGGGGGGGACCTAACCTGGGGCAGTTGATTGTCTTTAACAATTTTTGTCCACTCCAATGTTGCTTATTAGCTTAGAAGTTCTTGTGTAGGACAATTAATTCAATATAGCAAGGTTTTCTGAGCTAGGTGGATCGCTTAGCAGCGTGTGTGCAGTGTGTAAATGTGTCCTGACAGCTACTAACGTAGTGTCAGACAAGTGTGCTGTTCTGTGAATGTTTGTGTGTAGGAGCACAGTTACTATTCCATTTAATCCGTTTTTGCAGGCAACTACAGGTAGTTTGCTTACATTGGTCCATCCGCACATTGCCCCCCTATGTTAAAACTCTGCAGATATAGTTGTGGTGAATAGGATATAGTGCACATCTCCCTCACCTTGGTAGCAACTAAGTCGTCAACTCTTTGGGGTAGAAACAGTGTATTAACAGTTTCTTATGGCTCACAGCCGTTTTATCATTACATCGAATTAAAAGTAAAGCTTTAATACACACTTTATACCTGGGTCAAGATAGGTCTAGGCCATTCTTGGCATTAATATATATGTGTATACAATCCACTAAAGACACAGTTTTCAGATGCAGGACTATATATGTCAGAGAAACCAACAGAATATGGACACTATATTACGCCCAGATTATTGGAATCTGCAATACAGACACAGTTTTCTGATGTAGTACAGTATTGGTTACAGAACACCACAGATTATGGACACTATATTAGGCACAGATTATTGGAATTTGCAATACAGACACTGTTTTCTGATGTAGTACAGTATTGGTTACAGAACACCACAGATTATGGACACTATATTAGGCACAGATTATTGAAATTTGCAATACAGACACTGTTTTCTGATGTAGTACAGAATTGGTTACAGAACACCACAGATTATGGACACTATATTAGGCCCAGAATTTTTTAATTTGCAATGTGGACACTGTTTTCTGATGCAGTACAGTATTTGTTACAGAACACCATAGATTATGGACACTTTATTATCCCCAGATTATTGGAATTTGTAATACAGACACTGTTTGCAGATGTAGTTCAGTATTTTTTACACAATGCTAGACACTATGAACACTAGATGTGGCCCAGACACAGTCTGCGGATGATGTACAGTATATGTTACAAATAGGTATAAAATAAAAATATCTTGCTGATGTCAAACACACACAGTAGTCCTTAAAAGGACTTTGGATTTTTTAAAAGCTTTTGGTAGTAAAAACAGCTAATTTCTCTCCCTGCACTATATGCCCCTTCCTCAGCACTGTCCTTGCAGGTAAATATATTACTGCTCTAAAACACACACAGTAGTCCTTAAAAGGACTTTTGGGTCTTGGAAAAGCTTTCTCAGAATAAAAACGGTGAAATTCGCTCCCTACTCTGTCTTTCCCTTCCTACACTCTGCTCTCCCTGCCTATGTCTGAGCCGAATATGCATCATCGGGTGCTATATAGCAGCCAATGACGCGTTCTGGCCCGCCATTCACTGTAATGCCATCAGCCAACATGGCTACTGGCATTACAGTGAGGGCAGTACTTACCTGCACCTTTATTGGCTTCTTAAAACCCGTGAAACGTGCGGGGAGGAGACTCGAGCACTGTGCTCGAGCACATGCGAGCATGCTCGCTCATCACTAGTATTAAACTTGTCCATCAGTGTTTTAGAAACCAAGAGGCTTCTGATGGCATTATATAGCAATGTTAGTCTGTTAAGAACAAGGACATATTTGATATTGACAACAACTTGGAGGTATAACTGTGCTTTCATTTTCACAACATTTAAGTGATTACTAAATGATGTCCTATCCTTCAAAACATCCAACACCACTGCCGATCAGCTTTTCAGGGATACCTCCATCGCTGGAAGTCAGAGTCGTAACTACAGAGCTCCGTCAAACCTAGTAGACAGAGGCCATAACTTGGTAAAGGTTGTACAATCTCTTTAACTACCATACCACATTCTATTGCTCTCTTTATTGTATTTTATTGTATTTAAGTTGTATTTAATTTATTAAAATCCCTGCTCATTCTGGGCTGTGGAGTCAAGGAGACTGTTGTATTAGTGATGACAGCCTTCCCTCTATGACTGTGTATGCAGAGATAGCTGTATGGAGGAGGCGGTCCTATCAGTGATGACAGCCTTCCCTCTATGACTGTGTATACAGAGATAGCTGTATGGAGGAGACTGTCCTATCAGTGATGACAGCCTTCCCTCTATGACTGTGTATACAGAGATAGCTGTATGGAGGAGACGGTCCTATCAGTGATGACAGCCTTTCCTCTATGACTGTGTATACAGAGATAGCTGTATGGAGGAGACGGTCCTATCAGTGATGACAGCCTTCCCTCTATGACTGTGTATACAAAGATAGCTGTATGGAGGAGACGGTCCTATCAGTGATGACAGCATTCCCTCTATGACTGTGTATACAGAGATAGCTGTATGGAGGAGACTGTCCTATCAGTGATGACAGCCTTCCCTCTATGACTGTGTATACAGAGATAGCTGTATGGAGGAGACGGTCCTATCAGTGATGACAGCCTTTCCTCTATGACTGTGTATACAGAGATAGCTGTATGGAGGAGATGGTCCTATCAGTGATGACAGCCTTCCCTCTATGACTGTGTATACAGAGATAGCTGTATGGAGGAGACGGTCCTATCAGTGATGACAGCCTTCCCTCTATGACTGTGTATACAAAGATAGCTGTATGGAGGAGACGGTCCTATCAGTGATGACAGCCTTCCCTCTATGACTGTGTATACAGAGATAGCTGTATGGAGGAGGCGGTCCTATCAATGATGACAGCCTTCCCTCTATGGCTGTGTATACAGAGATAGCTGTATGGAGGAGACTGTCCTATCAATGATGACAGCCTCCCCTCTATGATTGTGTATACAGAGATAGCTGTATGGAGGAGAATGTCCTATCAGTGATGACAGCCTTCCCTCTATGACTGTGTATACAGAGATAGCTGTATGGAGGACACGGTCCTATCAGTGATGACAGCCTTCCCTCTATGACTGTGTATACAGAGAAAGCTGTATGGAGGAGGCGGTCCTATCAGTGATGACAGCCTTCCCTCTATGACTGTGTATACAGAGATAGCTGTATGGAGGAGACAGTCCTATCAGTGATGACAGCCTTCCCTCTATGACTGTGTATACAGAGATAGCTGTATGGGGAGGCGGTCCTATCAGTGATGACAGCCTTCCCTCTATGACTGTGTATACAGAGATAGCTGTATAGAGGAGACGGTCCTATCAGTGATGACAGACTTCCCTCTATGACTGTGTATACAGAGATAGCTGTATGGAGGAGACGGTCCTATCAGTGATGACAGCCTTCCCTCTATGACTGTGTATACAGAGATAGCTGTATAGAGGAGACGGTCCTATCTGTGATGACAGCCTTCCCTCTATGACTGTGTATACAGAGATAGCTGTATGGAGGAGGCAGTCCTATCAGTGATGACAGCCTTCCCTCTATGACTGTGTATACAGAGATAGCTGTATGGAGGAGACTGTCCTATCAGTGACTGGCAGCTTTCCCTCTATGACTGTGTATACAGAGATAGCTGTATAGAGGAGACGGTCCTATCTGTGATGACAGCCTTCCCTCTATGGCTGTGCATACAGAGATAGCTGTATAGAGGAGACGGTCCTATCAGTGATGACAGCCTTCCCTCTATGACTGTGCATACAGAGATAGCTGTATAGAGGAGACGGTCCTATCAGTGATGACAGACTTCCCTCTATGACTGTGTATACAGAGATAGCTGTATAGAGGAGACGGTCCTATCAGTGATGACAGCCTTCCCTCTATGACTGTGTATACAGAGATAGCTGTATAGAGGAGACGGTCCTATCTGTGATGACAGCCTTCCCTCTATGACTGTGTATACAGAGATAGCTGTATGGAGGAGACGGTCCTATCAGTGACTGGCAGCTTTCCCTCTATGACTGTGTATACAGAGATAGCTGTATGGAGGAGGCAGTCCTATCAGTGATGACAGCCTTCCCGCTATGACTGTGTATACAGAGATAGCTGTATAGAGGAGACAGTCCTATCTGTGATGACAGCCTTCCCTCTATGACTGTGTATACAGAGATAGCTGTATGGAGGAGACGGTCCTATCAGTGATGATAGCCTTCCCTCTATGGCTTTGTATACAGAGATAGCTGTATAGAGGAGACGGTCCTATCAGTGATGACAGCCTTCCCTCTATGGCTGTGTATACAGAGATAGCTGTATGGAGGAGACGGTCCTATCAGTGATGACAGTCTTCCCTCTTTGACTGTGTATACAGAGATAGCTGTATGGAGGAGACGGTCCTATCAGTGATGACAGCCTTCCCTCTATGACTGTGTATACAGAGATAGCTGTATGGAGGAGACGGTCCTATCAGTGATGACAGCCTTCCCTCTATGACTGTGTATATAGAGATAGCTGTATGGAGGAGACGGTCCTATCAGTGATGAGAGCCTTCCCTCTATGACTGTGTATACAAAGATAGCTGTATGGAGGAGACGATCCTATCAGTGATGACAGCCTCCCCTCTATGACTGTGTATACAGAGATAGCTGTATGGAGGAGACGGTCCTATCAGTGATGACAGCCTTCCCTCTATGACTGTGTATACAGAGATAGCTGTATGGAGGAGACGGTCCTATCAGTGATGACAGCCTTCCCTCTATGACTGTGTATACAGAGATAGCTGTATGGAGGAGACGGTCCTATCTGTGATGACAGCCTTCCCTCTCTGACTGTGTATACAGAGATAGCTGTATGGAGGAGATGGTCCTATCAGTGATGACAGCCTTCCCTCTATGACTGTGTATACAGAGATAGCTGTATGGAGGAGACGGTCCTATCAGTGATGACATCCTCCCCTCTATGACTGTGTATACAGAGATAGCTGTATGGAGGAGACGGTCCTATCTGTGATGACAGCCTTCCCTCTATGACTGTGTATACAGAGATAGCTGTATGGAGGAGACGGTCCTATCTGTGATGACAGCCTTCCCTCTCTGACTGTGTATACAGAGATAGCTGTATGGAGGACATGGTCCTATTAGTGATCACAGCCTTCCCTCTCTGACTGTGTATACAGAGATAGCTGTATGGAGGAGACGGTCCTATCAGTGATGACAGCCTTCCCTCTATGACTGTGTATACAGAGATAGCTGTATGGAGGAGACGGTCCTATCAGTGATGACAGCATTCCCTCTATGACTGTGTATACAGAGATCGCTGTATGGAGGAGATGGTCCTATCAGTGATCACAGCATTCCCTCTATGACTGTGTATACAGAGATAGCTGTATGGAGGAGGCAGTCCTCTCAGTGATGACAGCCTTCCCTCTATGACTGTGTATACAGAGATAGCTGTATAGAGGAGACAGTCCTATCTGTGATGACAGCCTTCCCTCTATGACTGTGTATACAGAGATAGCTGTATGGAGGAGACGGTCCTATCAGTGATGATAGCCTTCCCTCTATGGCTTTGTATACAGAGATAGCTGTATAGAGGAGACGGTCCTATCAGTGATGACAGCCTTCCCTCTATGGCTGTGTATGCAGAGATAGCTGTATGGAGGAGACGGTCCTATCAGTGATGACAGTCTTCCCTCTATGACTGTGTATACAGAGATAGCTGTATGGAGGAGACGGTCCTATCAGTGATGACAGCCTTCCCTCTATGACTGTGTATACAGAGATAGCTGTATGGAGGAGACGGTCCTATCAGTGATGACAGCCTTCCCTCTATGACTGTGTATATAGAGATAGCTGTATGGAGGAGACGGTCCTATCAGTGATGAGAGCCTTCCCTCTATGACTGTGTATACAAAGATAGCTGTATGGAGGAGACGGTCCTATCAGTGATGACAGCCTCCCCTCTATGACTGTGTATACAGAGATAGCTGTATGGAGGAGACGGTCCTATCAGTGATGACAGCCTTCCCTCTATGACTGTGTATACAGAGATAGCTGTATGGAGGAGACGGTCCTATCAGTGATGACAGCCTTCCCTCTATGACTGTGTATACAGAGATAGCTGTATGGAGGAGACGGTCCTATCTGTGATGACAGCCTTCCCTCTCTGACTGTGTATACAGAGATAGCTGTATGGAGGAGATGGTCCTATCAGTGATGACAGCCTTCCCTCTATGACTGTGTATACAGAGATAGCTGTATGGAGGAGACGGTCCTATCAGTGATGACATCCTCCCCTCTATGACTGTGTATACAGAGATAGCTGTATGGAGGAGACGGTCCTATCTGTGATGACAGCCTTCCCTCTATGACTGTGTATACAGAGATAGCTGTATGGAGGAGACGGTCCTATCTGTGATGACAGCCTTCCCTCTCTGACTGTGTATACAGAGATAGCTGTATGGAGGACATGGTCCTATTAGTGATCACAGCCTTCCCTCTCTGACTGTGTATAAAGAGATAGCTGTATGGAGGAGACGGTCCTATCAGTGATGACAGCCTTCCCTCTATGACTGTGTATACAGAGATAGCTGTATGGAGGAGACGGTCCTATCAGTGATGACAGCATTCCCTCTATGACTGTGTATACAGAGATCGCTGTATGGAGGAGATGGTCCTATCAGTGATGACAGCCTTCCCTCTATGACTGTGTATGCAGAGATAGCTGTATGGAGGAGACGGTCCTATCAGTGATGACAGCCTTCCCTCTATGACTGTGTATACAGAGATAGCTGTATGGAGGAGGCGGTCCTATCAGTGATGACAGCCTTCCCTCTATGACTGTGTATACAGAGATAGCTGTATTGAGGAGGCAGTCCTATCAGTGATGACAGCCTTCCCTCTATGACTGTGTATACAGAGATAGCTGTATGGAGGAGATGGTCCTATCAGTGATGACAGCCTTCCCTCTATGACTGTGTATACAGAGATAGCTGTATGGAGGAGGCGGTCCTATCAGTGATGACAGCCTTTCCTCTATGACTGTGTATACAGAGATAGCTGTCAATCACTGATAGGACCGCCTCCTTGACTTTAAAGCCCAGAATGTGCAGGAATTTTAATCAATTAAATGCAAGGTTTACTGAATCTTTTTCCATAAAACTAGATATCATTCTGCTCAGCTCCTCCTGCTCTGTAACATACAGTACTGCTTGCACATTGCACTGCATTTTCATTTTGACTGGTTCTCTGTAACCCATTGATCCTGTCCTTAACCATAGGTAAACATAATAAAGTTCACAGATTTTAATGAAGTTTGGTAAAAATAATTCCTCTTCTTATTCTTAATACTGCATTTGATGTTTTTTTTCTTGTGAGTTCATTAGTCTCTAAAATGTGAACCACTTCTCAGGAGAATTAAATAGGGGTACTGTATATTTCCGTCCGATCCTTAATTTGTGTACCTTTTTATCACCATTGTTATCAAACTATAATAAAGATCCTCATTAATATTTTCCAGCAGGCACTGGCATGCCCTTTCTTAATTACATTCTTGAATAACTATTAACAGTCTTTGACCCAGCAATTATTTTTCCTTTGCCTCCAGGAATAGTTTTGGGCAAGTATTTAAAAGTTGAAAATGATATAAGTGGTACTTTGCTAATTAAGATATTATTAAAGGATATGTGCTTTCCTGTTTAAACAGATGCCCTAATTACTTGAAGCTGTGCTGTTTTCCTGTCACAACTGTTGTTGGCACTTTGGACATTTTTTATTGCTTATCATACTTTTGAAAATGAAAAATGTGCCTATAAATAGATTCATAAATGTGTATGTAATGCTCAGAGGAGCTGCTTGATATAGATGTCCATATTCTGTCATTGTCATAAAGTTGAGAGTGACATATATGTAGGTAGTTGCTTCCCACAAAATGTTTAATTTAGGGTACTTTCACACTTGTGTTTTTCTTTTCCGGCATAGAGTTCCGTCACAGGGGCTATATACCGGAAAAGAACTGATCAGGCATATCCGCATGCATTCTGAATGGAGAGTAATCTGTTCAGGATGCATCAGGATGTCTTCAGTTCAGTCGTTTTGACTGATCAGGCAAAAGGTAAAACCGCAGCATGCTACGGTTTTATCCCCGGCGAAAAAACTGAAGACTTGCCTGAATGCCGGATCCTTCTTTTTCTCCCATAGGAATGTATTAGTGCCGGATCCGGCATTCAGGATACCGGAATGCCGGATCCATCCTTCCGGTCTGCGCATGCGCAGACTGAAAAAAAGGTGAAAAAAATAAATGAAAGACGGATCCGGCAATTTAATGCATTTTTGAGACTGATCAGGCATTTTTGAGACTGATCTGGATCCTGATCAGTCTTACTAATGCCATCAGTTTGCATACGTTTTGCCTGATCCGGCAGGCAGTTCCGGCGACGGAACTGCTTGCCGGATCTCTCTGCCGCAAGTGTGAAAGTACCCTTATGTACACATTTTTTTATTCCAATGTCTCCAAATCGGTGCAATCAGCTAATTTTCTATCTTTAAGCGAGCGGTATTCATGTTTTACTTCAACTACTAACATATGCTTATCTGAAAGCTAATTATATCATTTTACCATTGTAATTTCCCAGAAAAGGCATCTACGGCTGTACCAAACCTAAAAATGTTTTACTCACAAATTCCATTTGTAATCATTTCCTTCATTTCTTTATTTAAAATCATACTTAAGATGCCAAAATTACCTTCTCCTGTCTTTTTTTTTTTTTAGCAGTTTCTGCACTCATTCAGACTTCTTTTATCTGTCAGCAATAGTTCATTATATTTGCCTCTGGTATTACTTTGGATTGATGGCATAACTAGGTCAGGTGGTGGGGCATTTACTTAAGGTGCTGAGTAAGAGGGAGATGTTGGGGGGCAGAAACTCACTCTTTTTTGGTCATGTTAATTACAATCAACAAAGTAAATCAAATGGTATGGGAAAAATGTGCCGATTCTCTGGATTCAGGTCCCATTGCAGTTAGTATGCCTGTTATTCTTGTAGTTATACCATTATTAGTAGCTAGGGTAACTGCATTCCTAATCTTGTATTAACAATGTTAATCTTTATCTTTCTTTTAGGTTTCATAATAAAATTCAATTGTGGTACACAGTATGGGGCATTTGTTAATGTATTGGGGTATTAAAAAGTCACAAATGATGGTGCATGTTCTATTTACAACTTTTTGAGCTTCTCAATACTTTTCTAAAGTGTTGAGAAAAGGGACGGGATGTAGTAGGAGGGATAGAACCAACAATGCCAGATTTACTATAACTGGCGTAAGTTATAGCTCAGATCTATGCTAGATTTGAGTTTCTGGTGCATAAAGTGTAGAGATGAGCCTAATGTAATAAAAGACATCTGTCTTTTAATAAATTAGGTGCTTATTAATCTAGCACACAGGGGTCAAGACTGGTGTATAGAAACATCAGTCTCTTGACAAAATGTCCCCCAGTATGCTGTATTGTGTTGAGCTGACATTATAACAGTATATCCCTATTAATTTCTTGTTTAGAGCTGGATCCATTGGGTCACATACATTATTTTTAATTTAAATTATCTGTAGAATAGCTGACCTGAGTCATTTTGTTTTCGGTGTATAAAATCCCTGCAAAGTACTAGTAAAACATCACATACAGTAACTCATAGCAATGATACTAATTGTAAACAAGTATCTTATATGTATTTCTTATTTTAGGGGATGGTCAAGTGGATTTTGATGAATTTATGACAATTCTTGGCCCCAAACTGGTGTCTACCGAGGGTCGGGATGGATTCCTGGGGAACACAATAGATAGTATATTCTGGCAGGTAAGTACGAGATCCTAATCATTAAACAATTACTTAGTATCTGGTATATCAAACCTGGCAATTAAAGTTTACCATCTTAAATAGTATGTGTGTATAATTTGCATTTATTCCCTGCTGCTTTTAGTAATATCTTTATGAACACCTTTAATTATTAACTAAGGGTATACTCCTACGACAATGGAAAAGGCTGTGTAACAGCTGTTCTTTCAATGGCCATTACATGGCTATTTTCAGAACCATTGCATTCTATGGGGCTATATGGCCATATTTTTTAACAAGCAGTGAAAAACTACAATCAAATAATAGGGCATGTCCTATTTTTGGCCGTTTTGACAGTCAGATGGACACCATTTAAATCAATAGGCCTGTTTTTAATGGCCGTTTAGACAGAAGTGCACCCATCTAACAGTCGTTAAAAACATTTACACTATGTAGCATAGTAGCATAGTTTATATTAAAAATACAGCGGGACTAAACAGCGGTTGACCACTTTCTGCTTATTGTTGACCAATGTAATTGTGAGATGATTATATGACACTTACTTATATAGCCTTTGTTGAAAAGCTGTACCATTTTCTATATTTCATAAGGTATGCTCTCTTGTTTACAAAGTCTTTTGTGCTGTCCACACAGAGGTCTTGTCCATAAAATGGGTTCTCACATACCGAGCCAGTTTTCTCTGCTCAGCACTGATAAGGGGAAATCTAAGTTATGCTTCAAGACCTGTTTAAAAGGCTAAACATTGACTTATTGGATTGATACCTAACATCTGATGGCATGAGATCTGTACCTTTTGGAAGAAAGGCTAATTTGTATACCCCAAGTAGTATTGTGTTGGCTGGAAGACTCCTTATGTGGGTGAATCTCTCTCTCTCGATCACATTCAGGTAGAATCGATTTGTACCCAAATTGAATTTCGTTACTGGTTTAGACAAAACAGAATTGAACTAATTTTGAAAAACTTGCTTATCCTTAGTTCCCAATTTCCATTATTTGGAAAAATTATCTGCAGTACATGAAAATGTTACGACCAAATTTTGTTGCAATTGGCCTTTCTACACCCCCCTTACCACTTTGGGGGCAGGTTTTGGCAGAATCATTATTTTCACAAATTTTCTGGTATAAATCATGAAGGAAATCTGTGTCAGCTACAAGCTGGCATATGTTTTTTTATAGGCACATGGACTGAAGGAATATGTATTTAATTTATGACGAGCCAAGCACCTTTGATCCATAAAACCCATTAACTTAACAAAAAGGTCCTCTTGGAAAGTCTTTACCTCTGTACAGTATTTTGTATTTTAAAAACAGGTATAAATATAACATTGAATAACTTTGTATTTATATTAGGGAGATTTAACAATTCTGTCCTAAATTTAGATAAAACTAGACCAAAGAGGCAAACATGACACCAGGTTTATCACAGTGGCATATATTCCATGATAAATTTGATATATCTTTGTAGAAATTTTAAATACGTTAGGGGAGTTTGTAAGTTTTCTGGTGTACAAATGAACAATGCATATGTGGCAGTTTTCACAAAAATGCCACTTATGCATTTTTCAATTTTACACTGCTCATGCGACTTATGAAGCAAATATGGACAGCTCTAGCAGGAGGAGCATTGCCTGACAAATTTACTATAATTTAAGACTCTATTATGGACCTGTGAGAAATATGGAGTATGATTTCATTCCTGCTATTTGCTCCAGGAGTGCCAGAGGAAATCAAACTCCACAGGGGGGCCCTGCTTCAAAGCGCAGCCAGATAGCAGAAAACTCCTAGCCAGCCACATTTGGTTACATTTCACACCTCCATTCAGACAGCACGGATCCTACAGGAAAACGTCCCTGCAGGGGGTCTAAGTCATTCCTCAGAACAAAAGCAACTATAAGATACCATGGAACTGGTGATTTATGAGGAATTATGACCCCCCGTCCATCACAGGCATAAACCAGATATATATTTGCAACCCTGTGGCCAAGATGGACAGGATCCTGCTGGAGTTGGGTGGTAGGATGCCAGGGATGGGAGATACGGAGATCTCCCCACAGAAACCTAATAACGGTACCATGTGTAGACTCTACCTGTAGTCAGAACCCAGGCCGACCTGTTGGTCCCAGAACCATCTCCCTATGACCTTCTAGTCTGGAGCTATAGGCCTTAATGGGTTTTGTGGGTCATTTGGCTGCCAGGGCCAGAAGGGAGGGGGAGCCGACTACAGGTGAAAAGACTCATGCAGGCAGAGTCCAGCGTCTTTTCTCTGAAGGGGGGTCATGCTGAGCATCATGTTTGGAGGGACCTTTAAAACTGCTGACATCACTGCCTCCCTTGTGACCACAGCCAAGTATTACAGGAACCATTATTCATCAACCCAAAGGACTCATCCATCTAGTAAACTGACTTTTTGCTCTGTTTAACCATACCACCTGTATTCTGCTCATTGGACCACTGTACATGGTCTCTGTTATATTATGTACTGTCTAGTGAGCCCTTAAGGCGATTAAATATATAATCTTGTGCTGTCTTGTATCTCGATCACGAATCCCCACGTAAGTGTTTTGGCATAGTTATATGCTACCGCGTGTTAGTTTCTCACCCTATAAAAACCCGTTAGCGGACCGGGCTTATATCAAACGAGAAACTGGTAGCAGTATACCCAGTCTAAAGAAGCACTGTTTCACTGGGGCAGTGAAAAGACTCTCTCAGCTTGTCAATGTAGTAAGCGAGTGTCTCTAACTCTCTGCCTCTCTGTGCCCGCGTGGACAGGAGGCAACTGAGTAAACTGTACTAAGCTTACCTTACCTGCTCCTCTGGGTAACCAGTGACTATACCGTATCTTGTGAGCTCGACGTGAGGTGCGGTATTCATCACTTATTGGCGGCAGCAAAGTGGGATCGAGATACTAGTGTGTGTGAGTGTGGGACCCATACTCCCAGACACTAAAGACTTCCAGCAGTAGCTTTTGCCGCTGGAGTCTTAGATCAGCTCAACACTAGATAGTCTGAGTGCAAATACAATAAGGTGTGTGTGCGTGCATCAGATTGCAGTCTGTGTCAGTGATCATTCTTGCAAATTATGGCCAGTAACACATGAAGCAAGGCTAAGGAGATGGCCGAGGCTATGAGCGGTGGCGGGGAGGACGCAGTCCAGATAATGGGCCAAGAGGAGGTGGAAGGCAACTTTCTTCAAGGCTAAGGGGGAGCACAGCCAAAGCTCCCCAAGGAGCCAGTTGCCGGTGGTAGGCAGCCCTCCACCTGCCCATTCCCCAGGCCAGGCAAGCTCGGCTGCTCTCCTAAAAGCTGCCATGGACTGTCTCCAGGCTGGAGACAAGACTGTCTACGAGACCCTCATGGCAGCTGCAGAACATCGCGAGCAAGCAGAGGCTGCAGAACGTCATGAGCAAGCTACAGATTGTCGCAAGCAAGCAGAGGCTGCAGAGCATAGCGAGCAAGCCGAGCAAGAGCATCGGCAGCAATTGCTCCAACTGCAGGAGCCCTCCCCAGCCTGATGTGAGTCTCCAGAGATCCAGATTCCAAAACTGCAGGCTGAGGACTTCCCCCTGCTGGACAAAGATGGGGACCTGGACACCTTTTTGTTGGCGTTTGAGACGGCCTGCCATCAGTACCAGTTGCCAGAGGACCAGTGGGTCAGATTCCTAATGCCACGTCTCAAAGGGAAAGCCCTCGAAATCTTCGGGGATCTGCCCAGCGAGACCATTCTGAGCTATGAGGACATCAAGCGTACTCTGTTTCAGCAGTACAACTTAACCCCTGAGACATGCTGGAAAAAGCTCCGGATTTTGCAGCAGGGTCCTATCCAGAGCTGGGGCGATCACATGCAAGCCTTGCTGAGAGCGGTCGACCAATGGACCATGGGATTGGATCTCACCACCGTCCAGCAGCTGTAGATGCTCATCGCCACAGAGCAGTTTTTGTGGAATTTCCCGGAGGACCTCCAGCAGTACCTCCTGTGACCGGAAGCCAAAGGGGGCCCCTGCAACAGCAAACCCTGGCCGATGATTACACCAACAACAGGATTTCAGAGGCCCGAAAATCTGTCGGTTGGAGAGTGGGTAAGACGCACGCTGCACCTGCTACCCCTGCCCCTAGACCCAAGTGGGCACCGGCCCCTGCTTCTCTTTCCGCGTCGGTGAGGGAACCCCGACTTTGCCACCTGTGTAAGCAGCCAGGACACTTCAAGGCTATGTGTCCCCAGCGCCCAAGGGACCCATCCCAGTCATCAAACCAGAAACCGCTGAGATGACAATGGTACAGCCTGAACTGGTGGCACCACAGGATTTATTACCCAGGAGATCCATTACTCTCTCTGGGATAGGAGGAGTAGAACCGGTCCTGCCCGTCGCCAAGGTCTATTTGGACTGGGGCGCTTGCCAGTGTTTCGCTGGAGACGGACTTGTATCTAAGTACGTGGCCGCTGACACCCCAAGGTCCATTCCCCCAGAATGTACTGCCATGTCCACCCCTGTTGGTACTGATAATGTACATGACATGTCTGTTGATGGGAATGTGGGGGTGGGGGTGTAATGTGTGCATCTCTCCTCAGTGGGGAGGGGGTCATTCACACCAGCTGTTCTGAGGCCCCAGGGTGTGGCCAGCAAGCATGCTTGAACCTGTTGTCTTCAGGTGTGGCTACTGAGGGGGCAAGCAGGGAAGAGACAGCTGCTGCTGCGGAGGATGAAAATTAGGTCAGGGCTGTCCCAGAGAAGTAGGGCTCCCAGGTAAAGCCTCAGTGCAGGGTTCCTCCACAACCGGAATGTCAGAGGGCCAGGTTAGTCCGTCTGGACTAACGACTTGGTCAGAAGCCAAGGGAAAGCAGGAACTACCAGCGGTGACAGCGCAGTGGGAGTGCTGGGGGCCTAGGGGCCCCTCAGGGGTCTGATGGCTTTCCCCCTTCTGACCAAGTAGCTCCCGAGTCAGAAGGAGGCCAAGAGAGAAGTCCCAGGGACCTGACAGAGGACGTGGCAGTCTTATCTATTCTGGCCACGTCCGGTCAGGGGTTTGAGGCGGTGTTACTGGCGTACACCAGCCTGAATGCTCTCAAGGAGCAGGGGGCACAGCCTCCCTCGGACTCAGACCTCAAGCGGGTGGTCTGGGACCAAGGACAGCTGTACCGGGTCACGGTCCAGCAGGGCTCACCGTAGGCGTGGCCTAAGGACCGGCAGGTAGTAGAGCTGACAGGGGACATGGCAGTCTTGTCTATTCTGGCCACGTCCAGTCAGGGGTTTCAGGTGGTGTTAGTGGCTGACACCAGCCTGAACGCTCTCAAGTTGCAGGCGGCGCAGTACATTTGGCACAGTCATGTACTCCACTATTTGTTTCAATTGACACCCGGGAAATGGACTGGAGAAGTGTAAAGGAATAGGATGACTGAGGCAGGTAGTGGTGCAAGAGGAATAGAGATGTCTGGAGACCTTTTCCTCTGTGACAGGGTCAAATAATGAGAATAGACATGGCAAGATGTGGGAGGTAAGGGGATTGGTGGTGCTAAGAGACTGAGAGATTATTTCCTCCCATATATTGTCAATTTTGTTTTTGTCCAGGTCTTTGGCAGTGAGATTTGTTATCGGTGTTTGCACTTTAGAACTGAGGAGGGAATCGAAAATGTACAAGAGACATTTAGGATTACTGGATCATGAGGATATGAGAGCAGTGAAATAGTCTTGTTTGGCAATGTCAATGGCAGAGATATAAATATTGAACATGAACTTATATTGAATGAAATCTGCTGGCATGATTTTCTCCAAAGATGTCTGGTACATAAAAAAAAACACTGAAGAAATCATGTTTGAGAAGTTTGCCAAGGTTGCTGCCATCGTTGTTGGGAGATTCAAATTGTAGGGGGGTGCTTCTTTATCCAGGGTGCATTTTAGAGTATTGTTGAAGTGTTCGGCAGATAAATCGAGACAAAAGAAAGAAGCGATTGGGGACAGTGATGACTGTACAGAGTCCAATAGAAGTTGAATGCTAGTAGTGTGCAGATTTTTGCATGTGCTGTAGGTAGGAGGGTCCTGAGAGGAGCAGGAGTGCTTGATGGTAAATGACAGAAGGTTGTGGTTAGAGATAGAAGAGGAGAGTTAGTAAAGTCAGAAACTGAACAGGGTATTGCCATTTTTGTGTGTAGGAGAAGTAGTGAGAAGGAGTGAGCTGTGATAAGCATAGAGAGGAGGTTAATTATAGAAGCTGGAGGGTAGCTGGAGAGGTTGGTTTATCAATGGGGAATTTAAAATCGCTGAGAATGAGTGCTGCTGTTTCACAGGATATGAAATGGGGAAACCTTGCAGAAAAGTAATCCAGAAATGGGTGGGATGAACCCGGAGAGCGGTAGATAATCATCACTATCAGGGAAAAAGTGCCAATATGTACCTCAAATGAGTGGAAGATGAGTGATGACACATGGGGAAAGTGCAATGTGGAGAGAGCAGAATGTCCACTCCTCTACTATGCCTGTTCTCAGGCCTGGGGTATATGAAAAGTGTAGACCTCTATGAGACAAGGTGGCAAAGGAGTTGGTATCATGCTGTTTAAACAAAGTTTCTGTAAGGGCCAGTAAATTGAGAGAATTGGAGATTAATAGGTCATAAACAAATGGCGATTCCAGAGTGGCAGAGTGCACCATTATGGAGGACAGGAGAAGACATTTAGCAAATGTTAATTAAGTTTGAAGAAATCTTTTGAGTTAAAGGTGAGAGGTTAAAATAAGCAGAAGGTGGGCAAAATTAGAAAGTATGTCTCCAGCAGCAAGTAATAGAACACAGATACATCAGATGGCTCATTGATTTGTGGGGTGTTTTTCCTGTTGCACAGTGGAGCTAGGTGGATTCAGGTGATTTAAGATAGTAAAAAGTTTATGTGAGCTGTACATAGATGAGAAGAGGAGAAAGGAGAAGATGATATTGATAGAGGACATTGATGTTGGAGAAGGTGTAAAGTTTGCAAGAAAACAGCAGAAACAATAAAGATGAAAGCAGTGAGCTTGAAAAGATAATTGAGCAAAGTTTGAGTGGTGACCAAGTTTCTTTGAATGTGCCAGAGAGCTTACTTGTATCCTTTGTCTGCTTGCTAAACAAACGGAAGCCATGTGGAGCAATGGCAATTTCAAGAAAAAACTGTTTAGTGAATAAAGTACATACTGTGCAGGAGTGTAGGCAGTTCCCTTCAGTTCAATTCAGGTTTTAATTTGGCTATGCATTTATAGATGGTGCACAGGTGACCAAGGTCAGACCTAGTGTCTCAAATGTATATAACTCTAAGCAACTGTTAAATAAGCCCAGGTGTGAGAAAATGGTAGGGAGGTATCCGGATGCTAATTACATCTTAGCAGAAGAGTACATCAAAGGATGCAAAGGATACATAGAAAATGTAATTACATTGTCTCTATACACAGCAAAGGAATTCAGACATACCAATAAAGACAGATATTTGTGAATACTGTACAGACAGCTAGTGAATGCAGGGTCTAGGGTCTTAAAAATAGTGGACGTTTTATGCCTCCATTTGATGTAGCGTACACATTAGAAAAAAAAAAGAATACGAAAACACAGCACTCCATGTTCTTGTATCGTGTATTCTTGTTCAATGGTTAAAAAAAAGCATACTTTTTTTTTACATTGGAACTATATGGTGAATGGATGCCACTGTATGGCATCAGTCTGAGGCATCCGTACAACTTCTCCAGCCCCCAGGGAACACTTAAGCTCAAAAGTAAAAATAAAAAAAATAAAACATCTAAATTTCTGTTTGTTTGTCCAGGGTTGGTCTAAAGAGCCAGAGTTAATTTTTCTCCTTAGTGACATCACTCCTCATAACTGCATTGTCAAGGATTTTAGGCTGCAGCAGTTGTCATCTACTGTAGTAGGTAACTGGGACATAATTGTTAAAAAAAACCTCACAAAATCTTTTATTCGCTGGCTTGTTAGAAAGGTAAATGATGTAAATTGTGGTAAAGGTAATATTTTTCAAAGTGGATGTAATTGTGAGTTATGCACTCCCTACTGACCTCAGCTGTGTCATAGGGCTGATACGCTTGACTTTTCAATTGACACAGTGTCTTATGTGTGGACAAGAAGTCAGTGAAGCTAGTTTAAATACCCTTAAAACGTCACTTTTAATATTGCATTTAAAAAGTATACCCACAAACATACAAACAAATATAGATAATTGATTAAAAGAAATGAGGTGGGAGACGTATGACCCAATAGGACTTAGGCACATGGGAAAAGGTTACTGCACCACGGTTACTCACGATACTGTCGATGGAATATCGGATGGTGTGACAAATAACCAATGGTAGCACTTAGGATGAAGGCTTGGACTATCCAGGACAGTGATCAGTCAGTTAGAATACAGCGGTTCATCAGGGGAGAATCAAGGAAGCACAATGGCAATGGCGAGATGATGATCAATGTAATGATTCTCCCCTGATGAACCTCTGTATTCTAGCCGGGGAAACGCGTCGGGAGTTTGTTAAGTAGAGACGGGACACTATATGGACATATCCTTATTATAGGCTAATTTACCATTGGGATATTTTCTTTAAGTAGGTAGTCTAATACCAGGGCGCAGCTACAGAGAAGTGGGGCTGCCCCCTGTGGGAGCTCCGCTCCGCTTGCAGGCAGGGAGATTATAGGCTTATAGGGATAGGCTCCCAAAGTGCCTATAAGCGGATGTGAATTTATTCATCTTTATTTTCATCAATATTGTCCGGTATTTCTGATGAGCACAGAATTGGTATCCTGGGAATAACCGACTGATCACCATCCTGGATAGTCCAGGCCTTCATCCTAAGTGCTACCATTCACCGGGAGAACCTGAAGTGACCTCATAGGTTATTTGTCACCACCACCGATATTCCATCGACAGTATCGTGAGTAACCACGGTGCGGTAACTTTTCCCATGTGCCTAAGTCCTATTGGGTCATACGTCTCCCACCTCATTTTTTTTTATCGATCTATATTTGTTTTTATGTTTGTGGGTATACTTTTTAAATATAATATTAAAAGTGAAGCTTTAAGGGTATTTAAACTATCTTTAGTGACATATATGGACAAGAAGTCAGGCTCTCTGTTCTGTCCTTTAGTGGCATTAAGGCTGTCATAGGATTGAATTGAGAAACTGACTTCCTGTTCACACATTATTATTTATTTTACCTACTTATATAGCACCAACATATTCTTCAGCATTTTAGAGACAGTGTCATCACTTGTCCCCATTGGTGCTCACAATCTAAATGCGCTATTAGTATAGCATTTGAGTGTGGGAGGAAACCCACACAGACACAGGGAGAACATAGAAACTCCACGGAGATATTGTTCTTGATCAGACTTGAACCTAGGACCCCAGAATGCAAGGCACCCGTCCTGACCACTGAGCCAGAGGGGAGTCAAATCATTGATCATGAGAGCAGAGAATGGGGATGGCTTCAGCATTTGTTCACAGTGGACACCCTTATGTTGGTGCTCCTGCTCGATGGTAGTTCGGGTGCCTATGGTGCTATGAGTTTGATACTGATACAAGGCAGGAGATGTGGGTGATATGGCCAACGATAAACAAATCCAAAGTACAGGTTGGTTTTATCCAGTGGTATCAAAACACAATTCCAAACAATTCACACTACCAATCGTCAATGCTAGTAATGTATGGATATAGATAAAAATGGGGGTTGTAATACTTATTCCCTCTATCTTTTCAAAGTCTCTCTCTGCAGAATCTAAGGTTGGCAATAAGGCTTTTGAAAAAAATTCAGTAATTCCCTGGCTAAGGGGGTACAAGATTAGGATACAGCTGGCTAGGTCCATGTCTGGCCAGCCATACTTTCACAGCAGTAAACAGCAAATACCTTCTAACTGACTTCAATACTTGGCCATTCTGTACCTTCTAGTTTTTTATTTTCTCTCTGTAGTACTATGCAGTACTTTGCCATTATGTAGGTATCCTACCCACTCAGACCTTGTTTTTTAGCATTTCTATCTTGGGGATTTGTTTTGCTCTCTTTGGCCACATTTTGTACGTTAGTGAGAGCTTATACAAACTGGCCCAAAAAGTGGTCCTGAAGCAAGTTAAGATATTTCCTCCCCTTTGCAGTTGAGGCAGAACCATTACCCAAGTAAATATCTGGGAAGTTAAAATCTCCCATTATGACCACTGTACCAGCCTGTGCAGCCCGCTCTATTTGGTTGTACTGCTGAACTTCTATCTCCTCTGTGACATTAGAGGGTTTATAGATTACACCAAGTATTATTTATGTTCCTTTGTAATTCCACCAATAGGGTTCCAACATCCTCACTAGAGATGAGTGAATTTCTCAAAAATTTGATTCGGTCGGTTTGCCGAATTGTCCAAAAAGATTTGATTCGATCTGAATTTCTTTGTGGTGAATATCGTTAAAATACAGTTATTTCCTCGCTGCAGAGAGCCTGTGTAGTGGTGTACAACACTGTGCCTTGCGGAAACACGCATAGGGAGTCTGTTGTGGGTCTGTCTGTGGGTCAGTATGACATGCAGATGACAGGTGTCAATCTTAGAATCACTGCAGACTTCATGGGGCCAAAACTGACCAACGTACTCAACTGTGAACTCAGCCTTACAGGTCAATGTTTGCGCCAGGTATAAAGAGCCGTGCAGAGGCCCAAGATACTATTATAGCAAGGAAGAGCGCATTCCTTTTACACTGTCGTCAGCTGATTCCACATAGATGTCAACAGAACCTGTTCTACTAAACGTTTATATAAGTAGAGCCACCTTGACAGAGCGGAGAGGGTGTCAGCAGTAAGTTTCTGTTGACATCACTGATTATTTTGCCCTTCCTCTGATCCATCAGAACAATAACCCCTAAAAAACTGATCTTGTCTGTGGAGTATCCACCTTCACTCGTCAGCATTTGTTCAGTAATCCATCAGTATTGCTAAAGCCCCCAAAAAACAGGAGTGGATCCAAAACATAGATGACACGTGAATGGAATCTTTTTCTTCTGTGTTTTGTACCCACTCCTGCTTTTGGCTACCAAATCATAAGACAATTCTGAAGCAAAATAGGGACCATGTCATATGGGCCCCACAGCTGCTACATAGACAGGATCTGTTGTGTGTCTCATTTTTCCTTCCTTCTGACAGATCAGAAGAAAGATCATATAAATGATGATGTTATCCATGCGAAGAAAGACAAAATAGTGGCCCAATCATTGAGCGGGGAGAGTGGAAACAGCATGAAGAGTTCACAGAGTGGCCCAGTGACAGAGTGGTGAGGTAGCAGCAGCATGAGGAGACCACAGAGTGGACCAAAGACATAATGGTGAGCTATCAGTAGCATGAGAAGACCACAGAGTGGTAAGAAGGCAGTAGCATGAGGAGACCACAGAGTGGCCCATTGACATAGTGATGAGCTGGCAGCATCATAAGGAGACCACATAGTGGCCCAGTGACATAGTGGTGGGCTGGCAGCAGCATGAGGAGACCACAGAGTGGCCCAATGACATAGTGGTGATCTGGCAGCAGCATGAGAAAACCACAGAGTGTCCCAGTGACATAGTGGTGGGCTGGAAACAGCATGAGGAGACCCCAGAGTGGCCCAGTGAGGCAGCAGCATGAGGAGCCCACAGAGTGTCCCAGTGACATAGTGGTGAGCTGGCAACAGCATGAGGAGACCACAGAGTTGGGAGGTGGCAGCAGCATGAGGAGACCACAGAGTGGCCCAGTGATATAGTGGTGAGCTGGCAGCAGCATGAGGAGACCACAGAGTTGTCCAGTGACAGAGTGGGGAGGTGGCAGCAGAATGAGGAGACCACATAGTGGTAAGCTGGCAGCAGCATGAGGAGACCACAGAGTGGCCCAATGGCAGAGTGTTGAAGTGGCCACTGAATGAGGAGTCCACATAGTGGTGAGGTGGAAGCAGCATGAGAAGACCACAGAGTGGCCCAGTGACATAGTGGTGAGCTGGAAGCATCATGAGGAGACCACAGAGTGGCCCAGTGACATAGTGGTGAGCTGGCAGCAGCATGAGGAGACCACAGAGTGGCCCAGTGACAGAGTGGTGAGCTGGCAGCAGCATGAGGAGAACACAGAGTGGCAAGGTGACAGAGTGGTGAGGTGTGGGAAATACCAGTACCAGCTGAAGATGGTGGGTGACAGTAGGAGCACCTGGCAGCAGGTGTGTGGCATCAGGCGGGTTGCAGCATAATAATAGTAGCTGAAGTAGGAAGCCAGAAGAAACAGGTCTCTTTTGACAAAGTTTAAGTGTGGCAACGTGGATGATCTAATCTGATGCAGCAGGCACTACTGGTGTGTGGAAATCCTGGCTGATCCATGCCTGATTCATCTTCACAAAGGTCAGTTTCCCCACATTTTGGGTGGGCAGGCGAGTTCTTCTTGGGGTAACTATAGCCCCCGCTACACTAAACACCCGCTCTGATGCCACACTGGTGGGGTAGGAAAGCTTTCCAGGGCAAACTCGGCCAGTTGCTTCCAGAAATTGAATTTGGCTAATACAAGGGATCTTCGATGTGGGGTGGCAGGGTACACTCCAAGTATGCCAAAAGTACACTCCAAGTATGCCAGGATGTGGTCACAGCAGGAACAGTGGACAGTTTTATAAAGGGTTTAGATGAATTCTTAAAAGTAAACAACATTAATGCTTATGAAAACGTGTAGAAATCGGAGTCTCAATTCCTTCTGGGATTTGCGTCCCCACCTATCACCTGGTTGAACTTAATGGACTTATGTCTTTTTTCAACCGTATCAACTATGTAACTATGTAACTATGTAACCTGCTGGTTCAGGCTCTATGTCTACCTGCTGGTGAGTAGTAGGCGGGTGAAGAAAACTGCTTGTCAGCGAATCTAGACTTAAGTTGCTGCTGATGGAGCTGGTACCGCTCCTGCCCCCCCCTTCCCCCAGCATCCATGGCAGTGGAACATAAGCGCAGAGGGCCCCCCCCCCCCGGTCAGACCTGCATGAGGATGGGCGATGGTGCACATAGGCAGCGGCCAACTGACTACATAGGATGTCTCGATAGTAGTTCAGTTTGTCCTCCCTTTCTGTGGGTGTAAAAAAGGCCCCCATTTTGGACCAGTAGCTAGGGTTTAACATGGTGGAGAGCCAGTAGTCATCTCTCTGCTGAATAGTGACAATTCAGCTGTCACTATGCAAGAAACTGAGCATGCATTGGGCCATTTGTGGAAGTAACTTGGAGGGACTCCCTGACTCCATCTCCACTCCATACTGCCAGATGTCTGGGTCATCTGCCTTGTATTCATTATTGCCCTATAGCTCCTTTGGCTGCTCCTGCTCTCCTGTCAACAAAACCACACATTTCCAGTGCATTGCCTGTGCTCAAATTTCCTCCTCCTCTAGTTTAGCCCCCACAAGGCTCATGTGGCTGTGAGATATAGTCGCCACGTCTCCTGTCCCCTGGCCAGACATGCTGGAGGAGCACTGTGAATTGTCCCTGCAATGGAGGCTGAGGACACAATGGTGGATTAGGAGGCAGAGGCGGACATTGTCGCAGGACCAACGGCTTGAGAATGTGGAGGCGGAATCAGCGTCACCTGGCCAAGTTGCTTGTGTGGCTGGGCAGGAACCACATTTACCCAGTGGGCCGTAAAGGACATATATTTTCCTTGACCGTAGTTATAGCTCCACACATTGGCACTGCCGTGCACTTTGGCAGACACCAACAGGCTCAAGGACTGGCCCACCGTCTGTTCTGCATATGTGTGCAGGCCTGGTACTGCCTTTTTCACAAAGAAATGATGGCTCGGGACTCTCCACCTTAGCACGGCACAAGCCATCAGTTCTCTGAAAGGTGCAGAGTTCACCACTTGGAAAAAGAGGGGCTGCAGCACCAGCAAATTGGCCAGAGCACGTTCAGCTTCTGTGCCATTGGATGAGTACATGCATACAGTTGTCTATTGGCAATCACTTTGGCGATTGATTGCTGTTGAAATGCCTGATGAGGAGTAGGAGGACGAGGAGCAGGAGCATCAGGACCAGTAGATGATTGGAAGGACAGACAGCTCCCTTCGGCTGAGGTGGTGGAGCCTTGACTGCATGAAATTGGGTGAGTGCCACTGGATGATGCAGCGTTTGATGTGACAAGCTAAAGCACCAGATTGGAGCCATGGTTCTCCCAGGCCACTTTATGGTGACACTGCATGTGTTGACGCAGGGCCGTGGTGCCAACATTGGCATCCTGGCCACGCTTTACCTTCTGCAAATGGCCATGTTCACCTCCTCTGATGGCTTACCAAAAAACTACCACACCGCCGAGTATGCCATTTTTCACTCCGCACTTATTGCCTGCTACAGCTGCCTCTGTGAACCCCTTCACCACTACTTTATGGGCAGGTAGGCTCCTGACCTCCCACTGCTGCCACCCTGCTGACTCACAGCCACGCTACCACCTTGCTGGCTCAGCCACTACCTCATGTGCAAGCTGCCACCCTCTTCTCCTAATGATGATGAAGACCCTTTATCACCCAGCTCCCAAGTGCGATCAGCTACATCATCATCATCTGCTACTGTCTGCACGTCCCCCTCAACGGTCTCAGGGCCAGGAGCCTGACCGCTTACAACACCTGCTCCCACATGACTCTCATCATCACTACTTGCCTGCCTACTGGAGGAAGTGGTGGATGCCTCCTCCACAACTTGGCTAGGCAGCAGCTGCTGACTGTAGGCAGCAGCTGCTGACTGTCCTCTAGTAGCTCGTCCTCGCTGAAAAGTAGAGCCGAGCCTACAGCATATAATACTTCTCACGCTGAGGGAACAGTAAATGACAGGCAGGTTGAGGACAATTGGGGGCACAGGGCCTGCTCCCAGGCCATGCCAACAGTGGCGGATTACAATAGGGACGTTCAGGTCGGCAGCCCCAGGCCCAGCACAGCTGGGGGGGCCCAACGCCGACCTGAACGCCCACATACTGCGGTGGGGCACGGGAGCGCATAGCTTCCTGTCCCGTCGCCGATCATCGCCATAGGCTTCAGGCCTAGTAGGCCTGAGGCCTATGCGGTAGTGAAATCCCGGTGCAGGCGGTCGTGATGACATCATTGCGTGCCTGTGCCGGGACACAGCACTGTGACGTGTGCACGCCTGCCTCATCCCGCCTTCCTCTGCGAGCAAGTGCCTGGTCCTGGACATAGGTGAGTATTTAGCTTTTAATTTTTTTACTTTTTTTATTTTTTTATTTCATGTGCCTACTTTGGGGACAGTGTGGGGGGGCAAATTACTATGTGGGGGCAGTGTGGGGAAACTATTGTGTAGGGGCATTGTGGGGGAAATTGCTATGTGGGGCAGTGTGGGGAAAACTATTGTGTGGGGGCAGTGTGGGGAAATTGCAATGTGGGGGCAGTGTGGAGAAAACTATTGTGTGGGGGCAGTGTAGGGGTAATTGCTATGTGGTGCAGTGTGGGGGGGACAGTGTGGGAAAATTGCTATGCGGGACAGTGAGGGGAAAACTATTGTGTGGGGGCAGTGTGGGTAAATTGCTATGTGGGGGGAAATTACTATGTGGGGCAGTGTGGGGGCAGTGTGGGGGAACTTATTGTGTGGGGGCAGTGTGGGGAAATTGCTATGTGGGGACAGTGTGGGGAAAAATGACTATGTGGGGGCAGTGTGGGGAAAACTATTGTGTGGGGGCAGTGTAGGTAAATTGCTATGTGGGGACAGTGAGGGTAAATTGCTATGTGGGGACAGTGTGGGCAAATTGCTATGTGGGGGAAAATTACTATGTGGGGGAAAATTACTATGTGGGGGCAGTGTGGTGGAAATTTATATGTGGGGGCAGTGTGGTGGAAATTACTATGTGAGGGCAGTGTGGTGGAAATTACAATGTAGGGGCAGTGTGGGGCAAATTACCATGTAGGGGAAATTACTGTGTGGGGGAAATTACTATGGGGGATTACTATGTGAGGACAGTGTGGTGGAATTTACTATATGGGGGTGTTGCTATTGGGGAGGCACTATAGGGGCAATTCTATTATTTTTAGGGACACTATACAGGGATTATTGCCTGGAGCACAATAGAGGGTGGTATTATTACTCAGTGCACTCTAGGGGACATTATAGCTGCTGTGGATACTATAGAAACATTTGGGGTAATTTATCAAACTAGTGTAAAGCAGAACTGGCTTAGTTGCCCATAGCAGCCAATCAGGTTCCACCATTCATTTTTGACGGCTCTTTTGGAAATCCAGTTCTACTTTACACCAGTTTGATAAATGACTCCAATTATGTCTATTAGGGTCACTATTTTTTCAGCAGTATAGTACCTGGGGCATTGAGGAGCACAAAGGGCACAGTATTGGGAGTGGCAGCAGGATGACACTGTGGGGACACCAGGATGGGGGGGGGGGGGGGGGGTTGATGGAAAAATTTAGAAATCTAACTTGTCTGTGTTACAAACTGTAGAGATGAGATGGCTGAAAGAAATGGAGGAGAAGAGGATAGAGAAGGTCTACATGACAGGAGATGTCACTGGATGTAAGAGGTATGTGGTGCTGTATTCTCCTTCATGTCTTTTTTATTATAATTATATGTATTTTAAATTTGGCGACCAAATTTTTCAGTTTAGGACCCAATTTGGGGTATTTTTTTTTGTCTGAAGATGTCATATGGACTAGGAAGAGACTGTAGCGCTCATGAAGCACCGCAGCCTCTTCATACAAAGGGAGAGGCCCAAGTTAAGTAGACAGCCCCGGGCCTATCATGCACTTAATCCGCCCCTGCATGCCAACTAAACGTTGTGTCAGAGGAAACCACCGACTCTTGGCTGGGGTGTCTGATGCCATTCAAGCACCGCTGGGTTGCTGGTCAAGACATTATCGCTAGATGACACTGTGAGCTCAGGCCTCTTGCTGCAACTCCTGCTGCCACACCCCCTTCTTCTGCCTGTAACAGAAACATTTTGGCCACTGCCTGTTCCCTTTGAAGGGCCTGTTGCTTGTCTGTCTGATATACTGTATAATAAAATAATTAAATTAAAATAACACACCCCAAAAAAGGCTATAGTTCAATGTAACTTCACCGCAGAATGGCAATTAAACGTATTCTTTTTCTTATTAATACACCCCCCAAAAAAAGTATAACAATCAAAATTCATAGCAGAGCGGCTAATAGGACATACATACACTGCTTGTCCCCAAAAAAAGTCGCCACCAAATAAAAAGGTCACACACTCTAATATTTCGTTGGACTGCCTTTAGCTTTGATTACGGCATGCATTTGCTGTGGCATTGTTTCGATAAGCTTCTGCAATGTAACAAGATTTATTTCCATCCAGTGTTGCATACATTTTTCATTAGGATCTTGCATTGATGATGGTAGAGTCTGACTGCTGCGCAAAGCCATATCCCAAAGATTCTCAATGGGGTTAAGTCTGGACTCTGTGGTGGCCAATCCATGAGTGAAAATGATGTCTTATGCTCCCTGAACCACTCTTTCTCAATTTGAGCCCGATGAATCCTGGCATTGTCATCTTGGAATATGCCCGTGCCATCAGGGAAGAAAAAATCCATTGATGGAATAACCTGGTCATTCAGTATGTTCATGTAGTCAGCTGACCTCATTCTTGGAGCACATACTGTTGCTTTACCTAGACCTGACCAACTGCATCAACCCTAGATCAGAGCACTGCCCCCACAGGCTTGTACAGTAGGCACTAGGCATGATGGGTGCATCACTTCATCTGCCTCTCTTCTTACCCTGATGCACCCATCACTCTGGAACAGGGTGAATCTTCACTCATCAGACCACATGACCTTCTTCTATTGCTCCAGAGTCCAATCTTTATGCTCCCTAGCAAATTGAAGCCTTTTCTGGTTTGCCTCACTGATTAGTGGTTTTCTTACGGCTACACAGCTGTTCAGTCCTAATCCCTTGAGTTCCCTTTGCGTTGTGCGTGTGGAAATGCTCTTACTTTCACTATTAAACATAGTCCTGAGTTCTACTGTTGTTTTTCTTGGATTTGATTTCACCAAACGTTTAAGTGATCAGCCGATCACGATCATTCAGGATTTTTTTTTTCCTGCCACATTTCTTCCTCTAATACGATGGGTCCCCACTATCATTCCAGTTTTTAATAATGCCTTAGACAGTTCTTAACCCAATTTTAGTAGTTTCTGCAATCTCCTTAGATGTTTTCTCTGCTTGATTCATGCCAATGATTTGTACCTTCTCAAACAGACTAACATATTTTCCACGACCACGAGATGTGTCTTTCGACATGGTTGTTTAAGAAATGAGAAGCAACTCATTGCACCAGTTGGGGTTAAATAACTTGTTGCCAGCTGAAAGATAATCGCCCATGCAGTATTTATCCAATAGGAGGCTCATACTATTTGCTTAGTTAAATCCAGGTGGTGACTTTTTTTTGGACAGGCAGTGTATATTTCCTATTATTACACAATTTAAATGGCTGTAGTATAATGTAACTTCACCACAGAACAGCAATTAAGACATATTTTTCCTATTAATACACCCCTCAAGAAAAAGTAAAACAATCAAAATTCACTGCAGAAAGGCTAATAGGACTTACGTATATTTCCTTTAATACACCCCATAAGTGGCTGTAGTACAATGTAACTTCACAGCAGAAACTGCAATTAAGACATGTTCTTTTTCCTATTAATACATTCCCCCCAAAAAGTATAACAATAAAACATTTCTGCAGAATGGCTAATAGGACGTACGTATATTTTCTATTAAAACACCCCGTAAATGGCTGTAGTACAATATAACTGTATTGCAGAACTGCAATTAAGACATATTCTTTTTCCTATTAATACACCCCCCCAAAAAAAAAAATATAACAATCAAAATTCACCTCAGAACGACTAATAGAACGTACGTATATTTCCTATTAATACACCCCATAAATTCCTGTAGTACAATGTAACTTCATTGCAGAACAGCAATTAAGATGTATTCTTTTTCTTATTAATACACCTTCCCAAAAAAAGTATAACAATCAAAATTCACAGAAGAATAGCTAATAGGACGTACATATATTTCCTATTAATACACCTCGTAAATGGCTATAGTACAATGTAACTTTACTGCAGAATAGCAATTAAGACGTATTCATTTTCCTATTAATACTTTCCCCCGAAAAAGTATAACTATCAAAATTCACAGCAGAATGGCTAATAGGACGTACGTATATTTTCTATTAATACACCCCATAAATGGATATAGTACAGTGTAACTTCACCGTAGAACGGCAATTAAGACATATTCTTTTTCCTATTAATACACCCCCCAAAAAAATTATAACATTAAAAATTCACCACATAACGGCTAATAGGACGTACATATATCTCCTATTAATACACCGTATCACACAGCACTTGTACCCCAATAACAAGCAAAGTTTGATGGAATTATTGAGCTATCATTTAGTGCAATTTGGATCCCCAGTTAGTGCAGCAAGGTGTAATAGAATATCTCCGATTACCCAGGCTGTACACTCTCCTATTGGACCCTGTTCTCCTTTTATAGTGTGGATAATGCCTCCCTATCCTTTCCATACACTATGAACAATCATTCCCTGAACTTCTAAATTGTTTTTTTTTTCAGCACAATAAAGTCTAGCACTGTCACTAGCGCCTGCTGACATCTCTCCCTGCATTAAGTCCACTGGAAAATGACAGAATCCAATATGGCTGAGGCTATATTTATAGGGCTGTGACATCACAGGGACCGGTTGCTGATTTTTTGGGGAAAAAAATGCGCTTTGTTACCACGAAGCGTGAGGAAATTTGGCTTTGGTGCGTATCTCATTTTTCCTGAAATTCGGATCGAATTCCACTTTGTCAACTTTGATTCGCTCATCTCTAATCCTCACCATCCTCACCAACATGTCCATAGTCAGGGATTAAAGTAGTGAAAATAGGTGGCTGGAAACCTCCTATGCATATTACACACCGGCGTCTTCTCCAGTTTTAAAGAGGACCTTTCACCTGGATATCCTTAATCTAATAATTATCCTACCTTCTAGTGCAGCACCCACTGATGTCTTGGCACTTTTTTTTTCTAAAGATCCCCCCGTTCGTCTGCTGTAGTCCCAGTATCTTTTGGCACCTCATATGCTAATGAGGCGACTCGGTTATAATAGGTGTGGACTTGTATTTCTCCTGGGCACGGTTATCTTCTGATTGTAGCAATTTTAAGGAAATATACTCCAGTGCAGTTCCAATGTGTTTCTAGTTGCACTTTATTGTTCAATTCTCCAAACAGCAAGTGCAGACAAGAAACTCCACCTCCACCATAACAGTGACGCGTTTCGAATAATCGTTCTTTTTCAAAACTAAAGTGCAGTCTGAACACATCCTTTAAAAAGCAGGGAAGTGAGAGATCAAGGAATTGAAACCTCCCCCTCCTTCCACTCTACTAGGCATGTTGATTAATTAGACTTACTCTGCACAGACTGCACTAAATCATTATTAACCCATGTGTTGCTAAATCACAAACATAAATATATAACTTTCAAAAACAACAATGGTGATGGTTGTTCACACTGTGCATAAACCTGTCAATTAGATACATGTTATCTTGAGTTCCATCCTTTTAATTGTTGCTATTACTGACTGGATATATCACTTGTCAGATATGTATAAAAAACACCAACTTAAGCTACCATTGTAATATTTACTGTGAATAAACAATTCATGATTATACATTGCAAAAATGAATAAAATCAGTGACAGTGGTTATATGCTGGGTACAGAGCGGTTGACTCAGTAAAAATACATAAGCTCCCTTTTCATATTTAATCCTTTAGGGAATCTTGTTTTTAAAAAGAATATCCAGAAAGCCTCCCTTAAAAAAATAACTTTTTTCAGGTTTTTACCTCTTAGTGGTGGAGTTACCTTTTCTATTGAAAATGTTCTGAAATATTTCAAGCTGTGGTTATGTGTTGTAATAAAAGCCTCGCAGCATTTGAAATGCCTGTACTAGAGGAATTATTAACATAGTTGATGTGGTCTAATATCCGAGTTTTAAAGCAGCGTGACGTACTGCCAATATACATTAAATTGCACTCCATACATACTATGGTATAAACTACTCCTGAAGAGTTGCAATTAATGTCATTTTTGATATTATACACATTTTTTGGTTCCGAATCCTGAATTTTTTTGTAGGAATTACATAATTATAGGTTTTGCAACGTTGGCTTCCACATCTATAAAACCCCTGATATGTCAGCCATGTTTTGGGGGGATCTTTGGGTGCCGCAGAGAACATTTATGGTGAGAGTATATTGCCTAAGTTTGTGCTCTTTTAGGGACTATATTACATTCATTTTTTAGTATGGTGCGAAGGATGGATGGATGTAATATAGTCCCTAGAAGAGCACAAACTTTAGGCAATATTTTCTCACCATTAATGTTCTCTGCGGCAAAATTAATTAATCTGTACCTTTTCCTTTCAGCTGTTCTCTGTCAGCCACTCCCAGCTACTATATGTTCTCCCTTTCTGCTTCCTGTGTTTCCAGATATAGACGTTCTTTCCAGATCTTCTATTCTGACCTCTGGTAGTTGAAGTTGCTGTGGTGGTGTTGGAACTGGAGCTGTTGGATCTCCGGTTCACTCCTGTTGTTGTCTCCTGTTTGTTGTCTCCCTTTGGGGATTGTTTGCAGTGTTTGTGTTGTTTGTCCTTTCCCTGTTGTTACCCTAGATGTCAGTGGTGAGGACTTGTGCTCCCACCGCCCTATTCACTATACTTAGGGCTAATTTCAGGGTAAGCCAGGGAGGAGGCACGTGATTGGCGTATGGGTTAGCAGCCTGTCTAGGGACGTCAGGGCAGCCAGATGCCAGTGGTAGGTGAGTTACGGGTCACCACTCCTCCCTCTCCCTAGTGAAAGGGTACTCTCCTTCCCTCCCCTCTGCGCCACACATCTGTTACCTGCCATATTAGACGTAATACAAAGTTATTCACCAAAATCTTGCATGACTCCGAAGATAACAAATTTCACCTCTGAGGAGCCCATACATTTAAATGCTGTACGGAGACGTACAGCATTCAAACAAAGATCTATGATCCGATGCTCGCTTTGCTCAACAGTAGTTAATGACATACGTGTAGGTGATTATGAGCTAATGGGTTACAAGGGCATCTGGTTTCAAGAGGAAGCTGGACAACTCAGTGGGTTTGTGGCAGGTGCAGCACTATGCAGTGCCTTTTGTGCTGTGGCATTAGAAGAATTTTGATATCTTTGACTTTTAGTCTAACCAGACTGTCTATTACTTTGTAATTCCTCTAGCGCCGTTCTATAGAAACAGTAGGTTTAAAGAGCACACCAAATGCTTGAAATAACTTCTTTATTAACTTCAACTTTTCTTCATATAACACTGCTGCCTTCCCAGCAGATAGTCCATGTACAAAACACGTGTTGAATAAAGGATCACAAAATGGTGGTAGGCATAAGATGGTGGTTCAACTGTTCAATCTTGTCATTCAACATAAAATGGTGGATATATTTCTCTATTGAGTATCTGTACTCTCACTTTCAGTTATTTAAGCACTTTATGATCTCTCTGAGAGGTTTATCCGAGGTCTAAATAATAGTTCACTTGCTGAATTTGGTTGCAATTTGCAGGTAGCAGTAACTATTTGCAGATTGGTTGAGTATGATCTGGTATGGTTGTATGCAATTTGGATTGCAATATGGAATTTGAATTTGGATTGTGAACTTTGTAGCTTTCAATTGGTGGAACTGTAAGTAAACATACATATAACCAGTTCAGTATACAGTTCTAATCACTATATTAACAGTAGGAACATGATATAACTGTTTTAAATACCTGTTTTGGCCTCTCTGCTTCCATAAAACACAAGTCTTAGTGGAGTGAATGTCTGTTCAGCTTCTCTCTCTGGTGAATAATGATTTCTAGCAGCTCATGCTAGGGGAATTTCCCACACAGGCTGTGTGTGAGGCTGGCTGTGATTGGTAAAAACTCCTGGGCTGTATGAGGCTGGCTAGGATTGGTCAAGACTCCTGCCCAGCAACAACAGTTTACATCTATGCTTTCTGTTGTTTCTGTTGTGTTATTGAGTCTACCTTACATTATATAATGAATCGTAAAGGCATATTATCTTTTTCTGCTTATGTGGACACAAAATATAACTATTACATGACATCCAAACATGAAGTCACTGTAAATAACTCTGCTTTTGTCTTTAACACACAAACATAGGAATTATATTAAGGTTATTGGCAGGTCTAGCTGTATAAACATATAAGCTATGTTAGCAACCTAGGACAGGTCTTAGCTGGCCAGCTACAGGGTTGACCTGTAATCAAATAAAGAATAGATTATTACGTACCACTCTGGTTCTCTGGATATGCAGTGTTATGTACCTGATGAAGGGGAACTACTCCCCGAAACGCGTTGTACTTCTGCAATAAATACGTGTCTATTTACTATTACTATCTGGACTGGATTCTTGCGCCCTGGGATATTTTATCTATTTATATCTGTACTCTGGTTCTCTTGGCAAGGCTCTGTTTTTCCCAATCACTAGATTCTTCTGCATGGGTCACGTGTTGTTGATGTGACATCACCGTGGCAGCCGGGAAAATGGAGCCCTGCTGGGTGACCTGGAGCATTGGTACTGTAAATAATCATCTATTCTTAATCACAGGTAAGTCTTCTGAGTTGTCTGGTTTACTCTTGAAACTGTACAACCCCTTTAAGGATATAAAGTCCTACAGCAGCAATTGTATGATGCTGCCATAGATACATTTTCACTATGGTTACATTGGTTACATTGTCACTGTGGGCTAGACACAGAAAACCAACAAGAATTTTGATGGTGTGTGCAGATATAACTAGCTATTTTATTCAATATATGTTTCTGGGTTTAAAGAAAAAAGTAAAGAAATGAAAACCCTTTCAAGCTTTCAAAAAAAACTAGGGTGCCCTAGAATACAAATGTCATGATATTTTGTAGTATCTCAAGTATAGCATACCATGCTTTCACTGGAAACAAATTGAGTAACCTCATTTAAACCTTGTACTACTGCTGTTTTCTTTGACAGTGAAAGAAAATACGTTTGATGTACATCTGTCACCTTTAGGCAAATGCTACTGTCCCTTATTCATGCTTCTGTCTTCTTACAATGAAGCTGTTTGGTCAATTAAGAATAATATTTTCCTTGACATTGATGTGCTAGTGCATTCAGTTGCCCTTTCTTGACCTTTAAAAAGAGAAAATGGCGTGTACAGCTCCTGTGTAGACAGATTCTGGACTAAGATACTAAAATATCTATATGGTTAATAGAGATACAAAATCTAACAAAACATTCTTTGAAAAACAACATACTGTACAGAGTAATTTTATATTGTTTTCCATGCTGTGCAAAATTTCCTTCATCTGTTAAGCGTACATGCTTAGTCATTTCATTGCCCCACGCTGCCGGAGCCAGATTTTTCTAGTAACTTTAAAATAGTATGCTTTTATTGATAGCGTTCTTCATATACAACAAATGCATGTATGTGATATTTACCTCTCATATACTTCATCTGAGCACTGTGCTTAAGGACGCCATCAATGTTGCTGATATGTTAGAAGAAACCAACAGATTTGTAGGTCAGTCTCACAGTCGGTTAATTAATGTGTGTGAACAATTAGAAAAAATACTGCATGTCTGAAATAGCTACAAGTAGTAGAAAGAATGAAAGTCAATATGGGTCAATATGTCCAGTCTAGATATCATAATTGGGGCTCCCAGCTTGGATTTCCTTCTATGACCCTGAGCAGAAAGCAGGTGCTAATACCATCTTAGAGTTCACATCAACGTTTCATTTTCTGTTCAACTGATCTGTCAGATTTAACATTGGTTTGATCCATTTCCATCTGAGATCCATTTTTAGAAGAAAAAAAAAAGTCCTGCATGCATAATTCCCCCCCCCCATCTACAGAAAAAGATATCAGACAGAAATGGCTAAAATGGATGCAAAATGTGCATAATAGATGTTTAAAATACAGGATCCATTTTTTTTTTCTTTGCTGGGGGGAGGGGGGGGGGGGGTTGAACAAGAAATCACTCTGCTTTGGCCAGGTTTAGATAAAGAAATAGGGCATGTAAATGAATCTTTGCCCTGGGTGAAGGGAAGCCTTAGTAGAGATCTGCATGGTAAGCCATTCATTTGAATCATTGCCATGTGAGGGCACCTGCACACAGTGGCGGATTATAATTGGGGCGTTTGGGTCGGTAGCCCTGGGCCCGGCATCGCTGGGGGGCCCAACGACCCAAACGCCCACAAACTACGGCGGGACACGGGAGCGCATAGTTCCCTGCCCCGCCGCCGATCACCACCATAGGCTTCAGGCCTAGCAGGCCTGAAGCCTATGCGGTAGTAAAATCCTGGTGCAGGCGGGCGTGATGACGTCATCGCGCCGTGCCTGTGCCCGGACGCAGCACACTGACGTGTGTGCGCACGCCTGCACCATCTACGAGTGAGCGCTGGCTGGGACACAGGTAAGTATTAGCTTTTATTTTTTTATTTTTTGTGTGCCAACTGCCGACTTTGGGGGACATTACTGAAGGAACAGGGGGGGCAAACTACTACGTGGGGGCAAATTACTAGTATGGGGGAAATTAATACTGTGGGGGTAGTGTGGGAGACAATTAATACTGTAGGGGCAAATTACTACCATGGGGGGAATTAATACTGTGAGGGCAGTGTGGAGAAATTAATACTGTGGGGGCAGTGTGGGGGGCTATTTACTTAATGGATGGCAGTGTGGGGGAAAATTATCTAATGGGGGGCAGTGTGGGGGTTATTACTTGATGGGGCAGTGTGGGGGGCAAATTACTTAATGATGGGGCAGTGTGGGGGCAAATTACTTAATGGATGGCAGTGTCGGGGCAAATCACTTAATGGATGGCAGTGTGGGAGCAAATAACTTAATGGATTGCAGTGTGGGGGGCAAATTACTTAATGGATGTCAGTGTGGGGGCAAATTACTTAATGGATGGCAGTGTCAGGTAAAATGATCTAATGGGGGGCAGTGTGTGGGGTTATTACTTGATGGGGGCAGTGTGGGCAGCAAATTACTTTGTGGGTGAAATTACTACATGGGAGGCAGTGTGGGGGAAATTACTGTATGGAGCAGTGTGGGGGAACTTAAGATATGGGGGAAATTACTATATGGGGCAGTGTGGGGGAAATTACTATTTGGGGGCAGTGTGGAAGAAATTATTATATGGGGCAGTATGGGGGAAATTACTATTTGGGGCAGTGTGGGGGAAATTACTATTTGGGGGGCAGTGTGGGGGAAATTACTATATGGGGGGCAGTGTGGGGGAAATTATTATATGGGGCAGTGAGGCGGAAATTATTATATGGGGGCAGTGTGGGGGGAAATTACTATATGGGCCAGTGTGGGGGAAATTACTATATGGGCCAGTGTGGGGGAAATTACTATATGGGCCAGTGTGGGGAAAATTACTATATGGGGCAAAGAGGGGGAAATTACTATATGGGGCAGAGAGGGGGAAATTACTATATGGGGCAGAGAGGGGGAAATTACTATATGGGGCAGTGTGGGGGAAATTACTATATGGGGCAGTGTGGGGGAAATTACTATATGGGGCAGAGAGGGGGAGATTACTATATGGGGCAGTGTGGGGGAAATTACTATATGGGGCAGTGTGGGGGAAATTACTATATGGGGGCAGTGTGGGGGAAATTACTATATGGGGCAGTGTGGGGGAAATTACTATATGGGGCAGAGAGGGGGAAATTACTATATGGGGGCAGTGTGGGGGAAATTACTATATGGGGCAGTGTGGGGGAAATTACTATATGGATCAGTGTGGGGGAATTACTGTGTGGGGGCAGTGTGGGGGAATTACTGCGTGGGGGCAGTGTGGGGGAAATTACTATATGGATCAGTGTGGGGGAATTACTGTGTGGGGGCAGTGTGGAAGAAATTACTATATGGGGTAGTGTGGGGGCCTTTCTATTAGGGGACATTATTTTTGGGGACACTATACAGGTATTATTACCTGGAACACAATATAGGGTGTTATTATTACTGGGGGCACTCTAGGGGACATTATAATTGCTGTAGACACTATAGGGACCTTTGGGGTAATTTATCAAACTGGTGTAAAGTATAACTGGGTTAGTTACCCATAGCAGCCAATCAGATTCCAGCTTTCATTTTTCACAACTCCTTTGGAAAATTAAAGGTGGAATCTGATTGGTTGCTGTGGGCCCCTAAGCCAGTTGTAATTTACACCAGTTTGATAAATGACCCCAATTATGAGAACTCTAACGTGTCTGTGTAACAAACTCTGTAGAGACGAGACGCGGCTGAAAGAATTTGTCATGGCGGTCTTGGTCAAACGAAGGAGAAGATGAAAGAGAGGATCTACATGACAGGAGATGTCACTGGATGTAACAGGTATGTGGTGCTGTATTATCCTATATGTAGTGCTGGCTCACTACTGTGACTTGTGTCTCATCTTCTCCTCCAAGTCTTTTTTTATCATAATCGTATGTATTTTAAATTTGGCAACTAAAATTTGTATTTGTCACCTGCAGTCCTATGTAACAGCCTAGATAACAGTGATTACTTTCTGTGTACAGATAATGTAGTAGATGTTCCATGCAGTCCTATGTAACACCCCACATAACATAATAGTTCACTGTGTTATGTGGGGTGTTACACAGGACTGCAGATAACATCTATGACATCTGTACACAGAGAGTTATGAGATGGTGGGGGTCTGACTCCTGGCACCCCCGCCAATCAGCTGTTTGAGGAGACCGCGATGTCCCAGTGAGCGTCGCAGCCTCTTTGCTCGTTACCAAGCTCAGCGCTGTCCATTTGATAGCCCTGCGCTCGGTATTACAGCTCAGCCGCAATCACTCGGATGAGACAGAGCTGCACCTAGACCATGTGAACGATGTCATATTGCCTAGGAAGAGACGTTGGCGCTTATGAAGCACCGCAGCCTCTTCATATAGAAAAAAAAAACTAAAACTAAAATGGAGAGGGGGGGGGGGGGGCCGAATTGGGTAGACAGCCCCGGGCCTCTCATGCACTTAATCCGCCCCTGCCTGCACATGACACAACTTATGTGTGTTGTTTCCGCACACAGCATAATACACTACCGGAGAAGTGATTCTGTGCTGAAATTGGCCTGTTATGCAGATTTTAAAATTCATAGCATGTCAATTGTTTGAGCGATTCCACACCTTTTGTAGTGATTTTCCCCATTGACTTCAATGGAGCTTTTAGCATAAATAGAAAATCCACATGAAAACCTACAACAAAGAAAACGCATAAAAAAGCACCAAAACAGCGATAAATAGTGCATTTTTTTTATTGTTTTGGTGCAGATTTCATGTGGATTTTTTTGCATAAAAATATGCACAATGTGCAGGTACTCTAATTCTACCCTGTAGTGCTACCTATAAAGGAAATGAGTAGTCTAATGGATCTGGGGGTTAGAAAAATTGGACTCATCACCACTTTATCAATGGGTGTCTTCTTTCTAAAAAGAGGTTACCCAGATGGGCAGGGGCGGATTGGCAATTCACCTTACTGGGAAAATTCCTGGCATTGCTGATTGCCTTTTACTAGGCAGTGGGCCAGCAGAGCCCAGCCTGACTTCTCACATGTGTCTTCTGCAGCCCTGTGCCAATACACATCGCAGGCCACTCGCCCTCCTGCTCTCAGTCATTATCATACACTGTATATGGTAATGACAGCAGGGGCCTTTTTTTAAAGGATCAGTTTTTTCTTCTGATGGATCAGAAGAACGGAAAAAAGAGTGATGTCAATTCAGCCGAGGAATTTGTTAAAACATTGGCAGGATTATGTAAAGTGTTTCAAAATGAATACATTCATGATTTTTGAAGTCAGAATTCAATTATAAGTGTAAATAATGCTAAAAAGATGTCAAGCAAATTTAGTTAAGCTATTCTTATGCCTGTGAAGTGTTAGATATAACATTCAGAAAGGGAATTCATACTGTGACTGAACTTTTGCCCTTCAGAGATTTTACGGCTGGAAATCGATTCATATTTTCTGAGATCTGAACTTGCTAGAAATTCAATTAATAATACAAACTGGTTAGAGCTGCTGTTTAATAGACAGCATATTTAGCAGTGTCATTTCTTCCAGTATATTTAGGAGCCTGTCTGATATCTAGTAAATAAACTTTATTATATAGCAATAATACTGATATACAGATAAATAAATGCTCTAATACCTCCTTCTGGGGCTTCAATAGAGCCAAAGAAACAATGATGTGTGTCTTCCAGGAAAGATGCAAGGCTTGCTTTATCCTATATAGGGACATCACAGACACACAAGAAATCACAGATAGGAAAATTCAGATTTGCCCCCTTTCCCCCAGACAATGTGTAGTCCGAGAATCTGATAGTAATTGTGCTTTACAGGGAAATACACAGATGTCATAGGATCCCATAGCAAAACTTGGCGTGAGCCCCCTTGCCCTGCCCAATTTCCAAGTACATGTGCGCATCTCATTTTTCCAAGAGCTATAACTTTTCTCTTTTTCTGTAAATTTAGGAAGGCTTGTTTTTTTGCAGGTCAAGTTGTAGTTTTTCATTTTAGGGTATAAACAACACATTGATTAACTTTTATCAACTCTTTTTTGGAAGAATGAAAAAACGTCAATACTGCCACTGCCACTGCCACTGCCACTCATGTTCTACCAAATGCATAGTTTTTTTTTAACGTTTTACTACTTTTGTTTAATAATAAAAAAAAAAACATTACAAATGTATTTGCATCACCTCATTCCTAAGATCCATAACTTCAGAGCTATGTGAGGGCTTGATTTTTGCATACATAATACATTTTGATCACGTTGAATTCTGATTTTTTGCGGGTAACTAATCAAAATAATTCTGGCATTGTATTAAAAAATAAAATAAAATTGTGTAGTGCAGGTCATTAGAGATATTGCCGTGGTGGGGATTTTATTTTGGCTATTTTTTTCCATTGAAAAGCTTTTTCCCCAAAGGAAGATAGTTGCATTTTTTTATTTAAAATTTTATTTATATAATAAAACTTTTTTAAGTGTTTACAAGTCCCATAAGGGGACTTTAATAGGTGATCATTTGATCTTATGCTATACTGACAGTCACCTCAGCAGCACCTGAGTGGTGCAGACTGGTAGGAACATACTGCAGGCAAGTCTGTGACCTTCATTAGGCTGCACATCAGCATCCCGCATTCTCATTTTTGAGGCGCCAATGGGCGACAAACGGAGCCCCCCGTCTAAACCGCTTAGATGCCGCAGCAGCATCTAATCAGCACTTCTGACAATATGAGCCATTAGCGTAGTAGCCCGGTTCTCAAGTGAGAGCTGAATCCCCGCTCTCTGCTGCACGGGAGACGTGCAGTGTTTAGACTAGACTACCTTAAAAAGGAAGCAGCCTAGCTTCAAGACCCTTAGTGACTGCTTTAAAAAGGCATATTGTTGGTCACTAAGAGATTAAATAAGCAGAACAAATTTTAGTTAAAAATTGTAATAAAAAAGTCGCATTTCACCTCACCCCACTTTATCTGACTTCTACAGAAAAATTGAAAAAGTGGAATAGTTTCTTCAAAAATATGGCATTCATTCTGAAAACCATATTTTTCCATGAATTTACACTAGACAATTGGCAAAAATGCATTGATAAATTTGCTTCCCATCTAATAAACCAGTAGGGGGAGCCAGTGGCGTGCCTAGGGTGTTTGGCACCCAGGGCAGGTCCTTTCTCCTGCACCCCCCCAATACCTTAAAAAATTGTACCCCCTCACAGTAGTATTGCCCTCATTGTACAACCTTCACAGTAGTTTTGTACAGATGTGTGCCCCTCACAGTAGTTATGCCCACATTGTGCCCATTCACAGTAGTTATGCCCACGTTGTGCCCCCTCACAGTAGTTATGCCCTCTCTGTGCCCCTTTCACAGTAATAATCTCCATTGTGCCCCTTTATAGTAATAATGTCTACTGTGCCCCCTTCACAGTAATAATGCCCACTGTGCCCCCTTCACAGTAATAATGTCCACTGTGCCCCCTTCACAGTAATAATGTCCATTATGCCCCTTCACAGTAATAACGCCCATTGTGCCCCTTCACAGTAATAATACCCATTGTGCCCCCTTCACAGTAATAATACCCACTGTGCTAGTAATGCCCTCTGTGCCCCCTCCATAGTAGAAATCCCCATTGTGCCCAGTACAGTAATAATGCCCACTTTTCCCCTTTACAGTAATAATGCACATTGCGCCCCTTCACAGTAATAATGCCCACTGTGCTAGTAATGCCCTCTGTGCCCCTTCACAGTAATAATGCCCATTGTGCCCCCTTCACAGTAATAATGCCCATTGTGCCCCTTCACAGTAATAATGTCCACTGTGCCCCCTTCACAGTAATAATGCCCACTGTGCCCTCTTCATTGTAGTAATGACCTCTAGCTATGTGCCCCTCCATAGTAGAAATGCCCTCTGTGCCCCCAGCTATTTGAAGAGAGGGCAGCGCTCATATTAGAGCTGCTTTCTCTGTTCTGTTCACCTGCTTGTCGTAACATTTGCAGTGATGAGCAGGTAAAGAGAGCAGAGAAAGCAGCGTACATACAACAACAAAAAAAAAAGCAGACAACCCCTTTAAAGACATACAGCGGTACAGAACATAAAGGGTCATACAGCACCACATACCTCTTACATCCAGTGACTTCTCTTCTCTGATGTTGATATTCTCTTTCCTCTTCTTCTCCTGTTAGACCAGACCACCATGGTGACTTCTTTCAGCCGTGCCTCGTCTATGCAGAGTTTAGAAAACATCTTACTTTTCTACTTTTACATCATCCTCCCACCTTTTCAACACCCCATCCTGCCACCCCCAATACTGTGTCCACTGTGCTCCCCAATACTTTCCTGCAGAAACAGTCCCCCTGAAAATACTGGTACCACACAGATAGTGCATAAGTACAAAAAAAACTTTATATTGTGCGCTAGTAATAAAAAAAAACTTCCTTTCAGATTAGACCCCATATAAAACCCTAAATGAGATCCTCCAATCTCAGACCAAACCACTTTTAGACCTCTATGCCAGACACCATATAAGACTCCAGTTTTAAACCTCAGATCAGATCCCCATTAGACCTCCATGTAAGACCCCGACCCAATTTGAGACCTCAGATAAGACCCCCATATAAGATCCCTGTTAGATCTCCAGACCCACATATCAGACCTCAGACCAGACCCCCATATCAGACCTCCAGACCCCCATATCTGACTTCCATTAGATCTCCAGACCCCCATATCTGACCCCCATTAGACCTCCAGACCCCTAATCAGACCCCCATTAGACCTCTAGACCCCGTCAGACCTCCAGACCCCCATCAGACCCCCATTAGTCCTCCAGACCCCAATCAGACCCCCATTAGAACTCCAGACGCCCAATCAGACCCCCCCAGTCAGACCTCTAGTCTCCCCAGTCAAACCTCCAGACTCCCCAGTCAGACCTCCAGACCCCCCAGTTAGACCCCAATTAAACCTCTAGACCCCCCAGTCAGACCTCCATACCCCCAATCAGACCCGCATTAGATAGATAGACCCCCAAGTCAGACCTCCAGACCCCCAATCAGACCCCCATTAGACCTCCAGACCTCCAATCACACCTCCATTAGACCTCCAGAACCCCAATCAGACCCCCAGTCAGGCCTCCAGACCCCCAGTCAGACCTCCAGACCCTAACACTCACAGTGCTCCTTTCCCCCTCCTCCTGCAGACTAGTGAGTGCTTCCATTATGGGAGTATTCCCTTTATAAGATGCACTGCATCTTATAAAGGGAAAAGCAATGAGCGCTTCCATCTGTATTGATAGAAGCGCTCATTGCTTCTGTTCTGGCACCCCCCTAAGAGCACTGAGAGCTGGCACCCAGGGCGGACTACCCCCCTCCGCCCCCCCTTGGCACGCCACTGGGGGGGGGCTCTGTACATATACATTTATACAGTTACCATTTACAGTTACCATTTGACCAGAAAGAAGAAAAATTCTGGTTGGTAACCCTGGTGTTGCAGGCCACTGTAAATGGGACTGGAGCTTCCTAGCCTTATGGGGGGCTTTCATACTTAGGGGGAGATTTATCATAGACTAAAATTCTGTGATCTCCCCTGCATTGCTGGAAGATGTGCCTAATTTATGATGTGGTGCAGGACTTGTCATAAATTAGGCGCATCTACGGAGGTCTGTGATTCCGTAGATGTCAGTCTTAATTAATGCCAGAAAAATTGGTGTAAATAAGGTAAATGTAGCAGCCTTGCTTGCCCTGTCCACTCCCATTCCACCTCATCTCATTTTCAGAAAGTGTCAACACTAGAGATGTCGCAAACATAAAATTTTCCGTTCGCGATCAGCGAACGCGAATTTCTGGAAATGTTCTCGAACGGGCGAACCGCCATTGACTTCAATAGGCAGGCGAATTTTAAAACCCACAGGGACTCTTTCTAGCCACAGTAGTGATGGAAAAGTTGTTTCAAAGGAACTAACACCTGGACTGTCGCATGCTGGAGGGGGATCCATGGCAAAACTCCCATGAAAATTACATAGTTGACGCAGAGTTGGATTTTAATCCATAAAGGGCATAAATCACCTAACAATCCTACATTTTTTTGAACAACGTGGTTTAAAACATACAGTGTGTGTATACAATCAGGTATGATGTTGTATCGATCAGGTAGTGTAAGGGTTACGCCCGCTTCACAGACATTGACAGACCAAACTCCCCTTTTAATGCACCGCAAACAACAACAAACAGTCCATTTGCCCAACCGCAAACTTCCCATTTGCACAAGGTTGAATACCAAGCTATCCATGTCCCGTTGATGTCATTGAAGGTTTCTTCCTCCACCCAGCCACGTACAACACCAAGGGTCCCCGAAAGGTGAATTTAATTGATTTTTCGAACTGGGAGATGGTTAAAAAAAAACGCTGGCTCCCTCCCCTTTGTTTGAATCCACGCCACGGTCACGGCGTCTGCGTCGTGCAATTTACTGTCACAACCGATATGAGTGGTATTTTCTGTAGTACTATTCTCATCAGTTTAATCCCTGTTATGTCCCATATCAGGGATTGCCTTTTGTGAAAAAAAATTTGGGCCGGGTACCTTCGACTGCCTTCACGGTGACAGACCAAACTCTGATACACCAAACTGAATTGATTTTAGGAACCGGGAGATGGAAAAAGCAGCTTGTTCAGTCCTCTTACTCCCAAGTTGGGGCACTGCGCGTGCACGGAGCAATGTGCTGTGACACCCTATATGAGTGGTGTCTTAACTAGTACTATTCCTATCAGTTTAATCCCTGTTACGTCCCCTATCCGGGGACATGTGTGGAATTGATTAATCATTGTCGAATAAACGACATCCTGAAATAATTTTGTTCTGAGCTCTGTACTTGCTTTGTATTGGAATTAATGGGGATTTTTTAAATTGTCTGCATTATTTCTAATAAACTATTAAAAGACTTTATTATGATTTTTTTATTTCAAGTATTAAAAACCCATACAACTTAAAAAAAAAAGAAAGAAAAATAATGTTTTTTTCTATGAAAAATTATCCAGCCGATCGCTTTTAGTCTGATCATAATGAAGCAACGGCCTTATCTGGGGTGTGGCAACATTGCCAACACACTCATAGAGGTGATGATCGCTTCATTGTGATACGCAAGCCCCTTCACCACAACAAGGTACCGATCACGAAGGGGAATTGACACATGTATGTGCCTTTTTTTGTTTTGTTTTTGCAGCCACAGTGCAGCACTAGAGGCCAGAAAAATTAGGCATGTACACAGCCTGAAAAATTAAGTATTGTTGCAGCCGCTGTTGTAGCAGCAGCTGGAAAAATTGATGTTTTCCAGGCAGAAAGGCGACTAAAACATTGCGGCTTGAAACCTAGTTGGTGGCGGAGAATTCACGAAAGTCATCCGGTATGCAGACATTAAATACAGCAGCGTGGGGACCATTTTGAGGCCAAGGCATGTCATCAGGCCTTTTGTTAGTCAAACGTATCCCCCACTGTCAGTCCCTTCGGGATCCATGCATCATTCATCTTAATGAAGGTGAGGTAATGACTCTTTTTTGACCGAGGCGACTTCTTTTGTCAGTGACAATGCCTCCTGCTGCACTGAAGGTCCTTTCTGACAGGACACTTGAAGCGGGGCAGGCCATAAGTTCTATCACAAACTGGGATAGTTCAGGCCACAGGTCAAGCCTGCACACCCAGTAGTCAAGGGGTTCATCGCTCCTCAGAGTGTCGATATCTGCAGTTAAGGCGAGGTAGTCTGCTACCTGTGGGTCGAGTAGTTCTCTAAGGCTGGATCCCGAAGGGCTGTGGCGATGTGTAGGACTGAAAAAGCTCTGCATGTCCTCCATCAACAACACATCTGTAAAGTGTCCTGTCCTTGCAGCCGTGGTCGTTGTAGGAGGAGGATTACTTTCACCTCTTCCCCAGTTAGATTCCCGTTGTGCTGTGACATCCCCCTTATAAGCTGTGTAAAGCATATTTTTTTGTTTGGTTTTGAACTGCTGCATCCTTTCTGACTTTCGGTAATTTGGTAACATTTCCGCCACTTTCTGCTTATACCGGGGGTCTAGTAGCGTGGCCACCCAGTAGAGGTTGTTATCCTTCATCCTTTTTATACGAGGGTCCCTCAACAGACATGACAGCATGAAAGACCCCATTTGCACAAGGTTGGATGCCGAGCTACTTATTTCCCGTTCCTCGTCCTCACTGATGTCATCTACGGTCTGTTCTTCCCCCAGCCACATACAACACCACAGGTCCCAGATAGGTGACAACGAGCACCCTGGGATGCCTGCTGTGGTTGGTCTTCCTCCTCCTCAAAGCCACATTCCTCCTCTGACTCCTCTTCCTCATACTCCTCTTCCAGCATTGCCGCAGGTCCGGCAAGCGATGATGTCAAGGCTGTTTCTGGTGGTGATGGTGACCACAACTCTTCCTCTTCCTCTTCACGCTCATCTACAGCCTGATCCAGCACTCTTCGCAGGGCACGCTCCAGGAAGAAAACAAATGGGATGAGGTCGCTGATGGTGCCTTCGGTGCGACTGACTCACCTCCTCAAAAGGACGCATGAGCCTACAGGCATTGCTCATGAGCGTCCAGTAACGTGGTAAAAAAAATCCCAGCTCCGCAGAGGCTGTCCTAGCACCCCGGTCATACAAATATTCATTGACGGCTTTTTCTTGTTGGAGCAGGCGGTCAAACATTAGGAGTGTTGAATTCCAATGTGTCGGGCTGTCGCAAATCAAGCTCCTCACTGGCATGTTGTTTCACCGCTGAATGTCTGAAAAGTGCACCATGGCTGTGTAGGAACGCCTGAAATGGCCACACACCTTCCTGGCCTGCTTAAGGACGTCCTGTAAGCCTGGGTACATAGACACAAAGCATTGTACAATGAGATTCAACACATGTGCCATGCACGGCACATGTGACAACTTTCCCAAATTCAATGCCGCCAACAAATTGCTTCCATTGTCACACACCACTTTGCCGATCTCCAGTTCGTGCGGGGTCAGCTACTGATCCCTCTGAACACTGGGCATTATTCCAGGGCCAGGGGAAATCACAGCACCACGACCACGACGGCCCCTTCGGGGTGGCCGGCCTCTGCCTGTCATTTTTTTTTGGGATAAGTGGTACTATGCGTGCAAGGTACATTGCCACCCTATATAAGTGGTGGGCAGTGGCCACAGTACAGTCTGTGTGGGCCTGACACACACGGGCTTGCAACTGTGATTATATCACAGAAAAATTTTAAATATATTTTTTTATCTGCAAGGTATTTGAGTGAATGACAACCTGTAACGGTATGAGTGGAGGCCTAGCCACTAGCCAGTGGCCACAGTACAGTCTGTGTGGGCCTGACGCACACGGGCTTGCAAATGTGATTATATCACAGAAACATTTTTTATATAATTTTTTTTATCTGCAAGGTATTTGAGTTAATGACACCCTGTAACGGTATGAGTGGAGGCCTAGCCACTAGCCAGTGGCCACAACACAGTCTGTGTGGGCCTGACACACACGGGTTTGCAAATGTGATTATATCACAGAAAAAATGTAAATATAATATTTTTATCTGCAAGGTATTTTAGTGGATGACACCCTGTAATAGTATGAGTGGAGGCCTAGCCACTAGCCAGTGGCCACAGTACAGTCTGTGTGGGCCTGACACACACGGGCTTGCAAATGTGATTATATCACAGAAACATTTTTTATATAAATTTTTTTTATCTGCAAGGTATTTTAGTGAATGACACCCTGTAACGGTATGAGTGGAGGCCTAGCCACTAGCCAGTGGCCGCAGTACAGTCTGTGTGGGCCTGACACACACGGGCTTGCAAATGTGATTATATCACAGAAACATTTTTAATAGAATTTTTTTTATCTGCAAGGTATTTTAGTGGATGACACCCTGTAATAGTATGAGTGGAGGCCTAGCCACTAGCCAGTGGCCACAGTACAGTCTGTGTGGGCCTGACACACACGGGCTTGCAAATGTGATTATATCACAGAAACATTTTTTATATAATTTTTTTTATCTGCAAGGTATTTGAGTGAATGACACCCTGTAACGGTATGAGTGGAGGCCTAGCCAGTGGCCGCAGTACAGTCTGTGTGGGCCTGACACACACGGGCTTGCAAATGTGATATCACAGAAAAATGTTAAATATAATTTTTTTATATGCAAGGTATTTGAGTGAATGACACCTTGTAACGGTATGAGTGGAGGCCTAGCCACTAGCCAGTGGCCACAGTACAGTCTGTGTGGGCCTGACACACACGGGCTTGCAAATGTGATTATATCACAGAAACATTTTTAATAGAATTTTTTTTATCTGCAAGGTATTTTAGTGAATGACACCCTGTAACGGTATGAATGGAGGCCTAGCCACTAGCCAGTGGCCACAACACAGACTGTGTGGGCCTGACACACACGGGTTTGCAAATGTGATTGTATCACAGAAAAAATGTAAATATAATGTTTTTTATCTGCAAGGTATTTTAGTGGATGACACCCTGTAATAGTATGAGTGGAGGCCTAGCCACTAGCCAGTGGCCACAGTACAGTCTGTGTGGGCCTGACACACACGGGCTTGCAAATGTGATTATATCACAGAAACATTTTTTATATAATTTTTTTTATCTGCAAGGTATTTGAGTGAATGACACCCTGTAACGGTATAAGTGGAGGCCTAGCCAGTGGCTGCAGTACAGTCTGTGTGGGCCTGACACACACGGGCTTGCAAATGTGATATCACAGAAAAATGTTAAATATAATTTTTTTATATGCAAGGTATTTGAGTGAATGACACCTTGTAATGGTATGAGTGGAGGCCTAGCCACTAGCCAGTGGCCACAGTACAGTCTGTGTGGGCCTGACACACACGGGCTTGCAAATGTGATTATATCACAGAAACATTTTTAATATAATTTTTTTTATCTGCAAGGTATTTGAATGAATGACACCCTATAACGGTATGAGTGGAGGCCAAGCCACTAGCCAGTGGCCACAATACAGTCTGTGTGGGCCTGACACACACAGGCTTGCAAATGTGATTATATCACAGAAACATTTTAAATAAAACATTTTTTATCTGCAAGGTATTTTAGTGAATGACACCCTGTAAAGGTATGAATGGAGGCCTAGCCACTAGCCAGTGGCCACAGTACAGTCTGTGTGGGCCTGACACACGGGTTTGCAAATGTGATTATATCACATAAACATTTTAAATAGAATTTTTTTTAATCTGCAAGGTATTTTAGTGAATGACACCCTGTAACGGTATGAGTGGAGGCCTAGCCACTAGCCAGTGGCCACAACACAGTCTGTGTGGGCCTGACACACACGGGTTTGCAAATGTGATTATATCACAGAAAAAATGTAAATATAATGTTTTTATCTGCAAGGTATTTTAGTGGATGACACCCTGTAATAGTATGAGTGGAGGCCTAGCCACTAGCCAGTGGCCACAGTACAGTCTGTGTGGGCCTGACACACACGGGCTTGCAAATGTGATTATATCACAGAAACATTTTTTATATAATTTTTTTTATCTGCAAGGTATTTTAGTGAATGACACCCTGTAACGGTATGAGTGGAGGCCTAGCCACTAGCCAGTGGCCGCAGTACAGTCTGTGTGGGCCTGACACACACGGGCTTGCAAATGTGATATCACAGAAAAATGTTAAATATAATTTTTTTATATGCAAGGTATTTGAGTGAATGACACCTTGTAACGGTATGAGTGGAGGCCTAGCCACTAGCCAGTGGCCACAGTACAGTCTGTGTGGGCCTGACACACACGGGCTTGCAAATGTGATTATATCACAGAAAATTTTTAAATATTATTTTTTTATCTGCAAGGTATTTGAATGAATGACACCCTGTAACGGTATGAGTGGAGGCCTAGCCAGTGGCCACAGTACAGTCTGTGTGGGCCTGACACACATGGGCTTGCAAATGTGATTATATCACAGAAAAATATTAAATATAGTCACACAGTGCTGTCTGTGACTGAGCCTGCAGCCTCTCACACACGTGCAGCCAGGCAACTACAATATATATATATATATATATGTATATGTATATATATATATATATATATATATATATATATATATAAAAAGCACACTGATGTACCAGCCCTGAAAAGGGCTTTTTGGGGTGCTGTCAGGACGCTGTCCTTACAGCAGATGAGTCTGTGGACACAGAACAATGCCCTAGCTAATGCTTTCCTTATTGAATCAGCAGCAGCAGCACTGTCCCTCCTCTCACTGAGAATGCAGCTTCCGAATGAATCTAAAATGGATGCTGTCCAGGAGGTGGGAGGGTCTGGGAGGAAGGGTCTACTGCTGATTGGCTGGAATGTGTCTGCTGACTGTGAGGTACAGGGTCAAAGTTTACTCAATGATGATGTATAGGGGACGGACCAAACATCGCATATGTTCGCCCGCCGCGGCGAACGCGAACAAGCTATGTTCGCCGGCGAATAGTTCGGGACATCACTAGTCAACACTTGTAGCATTTAATTGAAGGAAACACAAAGCACATAAAATGCGGTGCTATCCAGGTCTGTCAGAAAATATATATCACACTATATAAGGAAAAATAAGTGTTAGGTGCTATGTTTTAGATGCATAGTGTCTGGCTGGCAAAAACCTGTTCAGGACTCCCCTCTCCAGAGGCACTGGATTATTAGCAATCAAGAGGTGGAGGTATTTGCCTATAATAGATAAGTGGCAGATGAGGTTTAACATTGACAAATGTAAGAATATGCACATGGAAAGGACAAATACATGTCACCAGTACATACTAAATGCTAAAACACTGGGTAACACTGACATGGAAAAGGACCTAGGAATTTTAGTGAACCGCAAACTAAGCTGTAGAAACCAATGTCAGGCAGCTGCTGCCAAGGGCAAAAAGATAAGGGGTTGCATCAAAAGGCCCGTGATGAGAACATAGTCCTACCATAGTCAGACCACACATGGAGTACTGTGTACACTTCTGGGCTCCTGTGAAGAAGGCAGACATAGCTTCAGAGGAGGGCAACTAAAGTAATAACTGAAATGGGTGGACTACAGTACCCTGAAAAATTATCAAAATTAGGGTTATTCACTTTAGAAAAAAGACAACTGAGGGGAGATCTAATTAATATGTATAAATATATCAGGGGTCAGTACAGAGATCTATTGTCACGGAAGGTGTGCAGGAAACTAGAAAACACAAAATGAATATACGACTGACTGGATCCAAAACTAAGGAACAAAAAGGGAGAGCCCTGCATCAGACCTGGCTCTCTCCCTGACTGCTCAGCCTATGCGAAAATCCCAATGGTAGATGATCGCATATCCTCGTACCTCGACTGTATAACACCTGAACACCCTATAATAATGAGGGGACACGACCACCGGCTCCCTACACTAGATACGGAGGGAGTCAGGGTCACCTGGGATCCAACAAACAGAAAAACACAAATAAATGAACAAAACTTATCTTGTAGAAGACTCAGAAGTAGGAACAGCATGCACACACTCCAGGAAGTTGTATAAACCGCAAAGTGATGCACTATGGGAAAAGGATTTAAAGGGAAGCAATCAGTGCAACTACATGACAGCTGAGAGAGGCTAACGAGATGAGAAAATGAAAGCAAAACAAAGGAACCTCAAGGAGGAGGTTCTAGACGTCTGTCAGAGCTTCTCAGATGTCTGGTGGTGACAGTACCCCTCCTTCTACGAGTGGACTCCGGACACTCAGAGCCCAGCCTCTCAGGATGGGACCTATGGAAAGCCCTGATGAGACGAGTGGCCTTAATGTCCATCACTGGGACCCACATCCTCTCCTCAGGACCATAACCCTCCCAATGAACGAGGTACTGGAGAGAACCGCGGACAACACGAGAATCCACAATCCTAGAGACCTGAAATTCAAGATTACCATCAACCACAATCGGAGGAGGAGGCAAAGACGAGGGTACAATGGGTTGGACATAAGGTTTTAATAAGGACTTATGAAAAACATTATGGATCTTCCAAGTCTGAGGAAGATCAAGACGGTAGGCAACAGGATTGATGACGGACAAGATTTTGTAAGGCCCAATAAACTTAGGACCCAACTTCCAGGAGGGAACCTTCAATTTGATATTCTTAGTAGACAACCACACCAGATCACCAACGTTCAGGTCCGGACCAGGCACACATCTCTTATCCGCCACACGCTTATATCTCTCACTCATGCTCTTTAGATTATCCTGAATCTTTTGCCAAATAGATGACAAAGACGAGGAGAATCTGTCCTCATCAGGTAAACCAGAAGACCCCTCTCCAGAGAATGTCCCAAACTGCGGATGAAACCCATATGCACCAAAAAATGGTGACTTATCAGAGGACTCCTGACGACGGTTATTTAAAGCAAACTCAGCAAGAGACAAAAAAGAACACCAATCCTCCTGATTCTCACCACAAATCAGCGCAGATATGTCTCCAGATTCTGATTGACGCGCTCTGTCTGGCCATTCGACTGCGGTTGGAAAGCAGAAGAGAATGACAACCGAACCCCCAAGCGAGAACAGAAAGCCTTCCAGAATCTGGAAACAAACTGCGTGCCCCTATCAGAGACTATGTCTGAAGGAATACCATGCAATTTGACAATGTGATCAATAAATGCCTGCGCCAGCGTCTTAGCATTGGGTAAGCCAGGAAAAGGGATGAAATGCACCATTTTGCTAAAACGGTCCACCACCACCAGAATCACCAGATGTGTCCAAGGACGGGAAGGAATGGGTAAGGGAAGGAGAGGACCTGATGGCCGTGAATGAGGGACTTTGGCACGAGCGCAGGTCTCGCAGGCTGCCACAAAACCCTCAACCGACTTACGAAGCGCAGACCACCAGAATCTCCGAGCGATGAGATCCACTGTGGCTCTTGCCCCCGGGTGCCCAGCAAGGACAGTATCGTGGTGTTCCTTAAAAATCTTGTGTCTTAAAGCGAGAGGCACAAACAACCTCCCAGGAGGACAAAGATCAGGAGCCTCTGACTGGGCTACCTGAACCTCTGCCTCTAATTCAGGATAAATAGCTGAGACCACCACACCTTCAGCCAAAATGGGACCCGGGTCTTCAAAATTCCCACCTCTCGGAAAACAACGTGACAGGGCATCCGCCTTCACATTCTTAACCCCAGGGCGGAACGTGACAACAAAATTAAACCTGGAAAAGAACAAAAACCATCTGGCCTGTCTCGGGTTCAGACGCTTGGCTGACTCCAAGTAGGCCAGATTCTTATGGTAATAGGGTGTTTAGCTCCCTCTAGCCAATGGCGCCATTCTTCAAAAGCCAATTTGATGGCCAACAACTCCCTATCTCCCACATCGTAATTTCTCTCTGCGGAGGACAGTTTCTTCGAGAAAAAGGCACACGGTCGCCATTTGGCAGGAGAGGGACCCTGAGACAAGACCGCACCCACACCCACCTCAGAAGCATCAACCTCAACTATGAAGGGTAGAGAAATATCAGATTGTACCAAGATGGGAGCGGAAGCAAAACTCTCCTTGATATTAGAAAAGGCCTTACGCGCCTCTACCGACCAGGAGGAAAAATCTACCCCCTTTCTAGTCATATCAGTGAGTGGTTTAACAACAGAGGAATAATTCAAAATAAACTTCCTGTAATAATTGGCAAAGCCCAAAAAACGCATCAGCACCTTCTGATTCTCAGGAAGCTCCCACTCAAGCACAGCGCGGATCTTCTCGGGGTCCATGCGAAAACCAGAAGCAGAGAGAAGAAACCCCATAAATTGAATTTCTGGAACCGCAAACACACATTTCTCCAGTTTAGCGTACAATATATTCTCCTGCAGGATGAGCAAGACCTGAAGTAAGTGTTCCCTATGAGTTTTGAAATCAGGAGAAAAAATCAAAATGTCATCCAAATACACTAATACAAATTTCCCCATTTAATGATAAAAAAATGCTGTTCACAAAATGCTGAAAGACGGCTGGAGCATTCATCAAACCAAAAGGCATAACCAAATTCTTAAAATGGCCCTCAGGGGTATTGAAGGCCGTCTTCCATTCGTCTCCTTCTCTGACCCTGACCAGGTTGTATGCCCCTCTTAGATCCAACTTGGAAAAAACTTTAGCCCCAACAATATGGTTAAACAGGTCCGGGATCAAAGGAAGCGGATAAGGGTCACGAATTGTGATACTGTTCAACTCCCTGAAATCCAGACATGGTCTTAAAGAACCATCTTTTTTCTTAACAAAGAAAAAACCAGCGGCAACAGGTGACTTCGAGGGTCGTATGTGTCCCTTTCTCAGACTCTGAGATAAATATAAGCACGCAAAGCGACCCTTTCAGGTTGGGAGAGATTGTATAAACGAGATTTAGGCAGCTTGGCGCCTGGGGTGAGATTAATAGGGCAATCGTGCTCCCTGTTCGGGGGCAAGTCCTGAACACCACTCTCAGAGAAGACATCCGAAAATTCAGAGAGAAAAGATGGTACAGTCTTAGTAGAAACCTCAGAAACAGATGTCGTGAGGCAATTCTCTCTGCAAAAGTCACTCCAACCATTTACTTGCCTCGCTTGCCAATCAATGGTGGGGTTATGTTTAGTGAGCCAGGGTAGCCCCAACACTAGAGGAGTAGGCAACCCGCTAAGGACGAAACATGACACATCCTCAACATGAGCATCACTCACAATCAAACGGATATTGTGAACTATGCCCTTTAATGATTTGTGAGAAAGTGGAGCGGAATCAATAGCAAAAACAGGTATTTCCTTTCCCAAAGTGCATACCTGGAAACCATGAGTTATAGCAAATTGATTATCAATGAGATTGACAGCTGCTCCACTATCTACAAAAATCTCACAAAAAATGTTCTTGCTCTCTAGCGCCACCCTGGCAGGTAGGACAAAACGGGAACTACAAGCAAATTTCCGCATCAACCTTGCCAATGGTAACAGATGGAACATTTTTAAAGGATTTTTTTCCTTTTTGTTTCTTTATTACTCTCAAAAAACTGCCTGAATCTCCTAGAGGGACAAACATTTGCCAAATGATTTATACTTCCACAACAGAAACAAACCTTCCCATGAGGGCTGAATCTTCTATTGTTAGAGGCAATCAAACCCAGTTGCATGGGCTCCTGCTCAGAAGGGGTTGACAGCGACTGAGACCCCTGTGCACAGAATGAGACCGCCGCACTGTCCTGGGATTGAGTATGACAGGAAGGAGTGATCTCTCCTCTCTCTCTAAGACGCCTGTCAATACGAACGGCCCGGGACATGGCAGAGTCCAAGGAGGTAGGCCTCTCATGAAAGGCAAATGCATCTTTCAATCCCTCTGAAAGACCATGGCAAAATTGACTTCGGAGTGCAGCATCATTCCAACCAGTATCAGCTGCCCATCTCCGAAATTCTGAACAGTAAATCTCTGCGGATTGTTTACCCTGACATAAAAGACGTAGTCTAGACTCAGCCAGAGCAACACGATCCGGATCATCATATATCTGACCCAGGGCTAAAAAGAATTCATCCACTGAATGGAGGGGCCGTGCAGCGAAAAGGCCCAAGACTGAACGTTATCCCTGAGCAGCGATATGATGATCCCCACCCTCCGTTCCTCATCACCAGAGGAATGGGGAAGTAGGCGAAAATGGAGTTTGCAAGCCTCTCTAAAACGCACAGAATTCTCACTACCCCTGGAGAACTTATCCGGGAGCGAGATCTTAGGCTCAGAACAAGCTCCATGAACGCAAGCTGAACCGGTCACTTGAAACTGAGAAAGAGTCTTATGGAGATCTGCTACCTCCAATGAAAGACCCTGCATGTGTTCAGTCAAAAGTGAAACCGGATCCATGCTTGAGACGGGTTTTGGCGGTTTATTATGTCACGGAAGGTGTGCAGGAAACTAGAAAACACAAAATGAATATACGACTGACTGGATCCAAAACTAAGGAACAAAAAAAGAGAGCCCTGCATCAGACCTGGCTCTCTCCCTGACTGCTCAGCCTATGCGAAAATCCCAATGGTAGATGATCGCATATCCTCGTACCTCGACTGTATAACACCCTAAAAAATGAGGGGACACGACCACCGGCTCCCTACACTAGATACGGAGGGAGTCAGGGTCACCTGGGATCCAGCAAACAGAAAAACACAAATAAATAAACAAAACTTATCTTGTAGAAGACTCAGAAGTAGGAACAGCATGCACACACTCCAGGAAGTTGTATAAACCGTAAAGTGATGCACTATGGGAAAAGGATTTAAAGGGATGCAATCAGTGCAACTACATGACAGCTGAGAGAGGCTAACGAGATGAGAAAATGAAAGCAAAACAAAGGAACATCAAGGAGGAGGTTCTAGACGTCTGTCAGAGCTTCTCAGATGTCTGGTGGTGACATCTATCCTATCATCTATTTATCCCCAGGACTGTGACTGTGACGAGGGGACATCCTCTGCGTTAAAGGAAGGAAGATTTATACACAAACGTAGAAGAGGATTCTTTACAGTAATAACAGTGAGACTATGGAACTCTCTGCCTGAGGAGGTGGTGATGGTGAGTTCACTAAAAGAGTTCAAGAGGGGCCTGGATATATTTCTGCAGTGTAATAATATTACAGGTTATAGCTTACTAGTAGTGTTGGTCGAGCACCAAAGTGCTCGGGTGCTCGGGTAGAACACCTCGGGATGCCATTAAACCAGGCACCCCCTGCTCTGAAGATGGTTCATAGTAAAAGGTCAGAAACTGATGGAAACACCACTGAAATGGTTCGGGAACAGCATGGGGAGGATTTCTGCATGCTGCTGCGAACGATATTGTCCGAGTAGTACGCCACTTTTACAGACTGACAATAATACGCACCAAACCGAAGATAAAATTGATTTTAGAGGAAAAATTGTTAGGAAACATTCTTTCCTGTATATTTACTTGTATATAAAGTGCAAGTTCTGCCAAAAATTACAAGGAAGAGGCACTCCGTCTGTCACGGCTGAGGATGGGGAAAACCCTCAGCTTTGCTGTATCAGAAGGCGGATGGTCAATGCCAGGACAGGACAGGAATCAGGGAGCAGGTCACCTCCTACACATCCCTAATTCTGACCCTGTCTTCTATCTGTATGAGCCAACCCTGATGGTAGGAGGGCTCATACTCCGGAACCTGATATTCCTGCTAGCCCTCAGGGTGGCCCTGGACTAGTAGCAGGGTAAGACGACCTGTTCCTCCTAGACACAGAGGAACAGGAGTCTCACTGGCCAAGCTACATAGAAAGGGGAACATGAACAGACATATGGCAATGACAGGTAAGTGAGACTAGTACCACACTTACCTGCCACAGACACACAACCTGGAACCCATGTACAAGTGCTGCTGTCCACAACAACACAAAGGACACAGCACACAACAGACATCACACGGGAACCCAGGAAACCATATGCTGCAATAACAAAGAGACCAAACAAACATCTTCTAAACACCATACGTGAACTTACGACCACAAGGGTGGCCCCCACTGGCAGATGGAATTACACAGGAGGCTGCTCCAACTAGCCATGGCTGAAGTACCCCTCAGACTAGAGATATTCACTGAGGCTTTATAGGCCCAAGTAGCCACACCCAACAGACACACCCAGTGTTCACACACACACAGAAGGGAATTAACCCTTCCAACACAAGGCAAGGGAAGACGGCCACTTAAAGTGGAAGTACACACATAAACCCACATTTCACCTGTTGCCGCGGGCAACGGCATGCGTGGCAATCATGTCCTGGGGATCAGCCATAGGGCTGAGACACTGCCACCACATGCACACAACACCACACGTTGCCACGGGCAACCAAGTGAAGGAAAGTGTCACAAAACACACCATAGGCCGTGACACTCTCACCCCTCAAAGCCCCCTCACCCACACAAAAGGGAAAACAAGTATGGGACCCCAAACATGGAAGGGAGAAGGGAAAAAATAGCAGGATCAGTGTCAGCGAGTCTCCTCAGGACTGCTGCCAGCCCCTTGAACAACACACAGGGACCAGGGTGCTGACTTCCAGCCTCTGGAACAACACACAGGGACCAGAGACCAGCAAAGAAACAGCCCGGAGAGACCGCACTGAACACTGCATCCACTCTCAGCAAATGGTTCCCACAAAGTCGCTGCCAGCATGCATTCTCTCCCAGCACACACTAAAGCCAGTCCAACGAGGACTGCAGCCAGCCACACCGACAAAAGGAAGAGAACCACTGAGATGTGGACGAGGAGAAACCCAACCACAAGTGCCAGTTCACACACACTGCAGCCACTGCTACAGAGAACTGCACTGTACTAGGGTTCCCCTTTCATCCTCCCTCTGGAGGATAAGCATGTGTGCCAGAAAGCGGCAGGCGCCACATGCTGCGCCCTCTTCAGAAGGCGGGATGCTCCCACCCCTCAAAGCCCCTCCCAACAACAAAAGGGGAAAGTTGGTGAGGCACAAAAAACAATGGGAGGGGGGGAGGGGAATGACAAACAAGGGGACACCAACACGGACAACGGTGAGAAAGGAATGGCGGGGAATGCCACTCACCGCGCCGTAAACGGTAAAACCCCCATAACGCTCTCCCTCCGGAGAACGCACATGCACCCCATCTGCAGATGGCGGTACATGCTGCCCCCTCTTTCGAGGGAGGGTACCAGGTGAGGAGCCATTGTGGTCATACTGTCATGGCTGAGGATGGGGAAAACCCTCAGCCGTGCGGTATCAGAAGGCGGATGGTCAATGCCAGGCCAGGACAGGAATCAGGGAGCAGGTCACCTCCTACACATCCCTAATTCTGACCCTGTCTCCTATCCGTATGAGCCAACCCTGATGGTAGGAGGGCTCATACTCCGGAACCTGATATTCCTGCTAGCCCTCAGGGTGGCCCTGGACTATGAGCAGGGTAAGATGACCTGTTCCTCCTAGACACGGAGGAACAAGAGTCTCACTGGCCAAGCTACATAGAAAGGGGAACATGAACAGACATATGGCAATGACAGGTAAGTGAGACTAGTACCACACTTACCTGCAATAACAAAGAGACCAAACAAACATATTCTAAACACCATACGTGAACTTATGACCACAAGGGTGGCCCCCACTGGCAGATGGAATTACACAGGAGGCTGCTCTAGCTAGCCATGGCTCAAGTACCCCTCAGACTAGAGATATTTACTGAGGCTTTATAGGCCCAAGTAGCCACACCCAACAGACACACCCAGTGTTCACACACACAGAAGGGAATTAACCCTTCCAACACAAGGCAAGGGAAGACGGCCACTTAAAAGGGAAGTACACACATAAACCCACACTTCACCTGTTGCCGCGGGCAACGGCATGCGTGGCAATCATGTCCTGGGGATCAGCCATAGGGCTGAGACACTCCCACCACATGCAGTGGCAGCTCATGCATGACACCTGCCGTTTGCTCAGGTCCTTTGTCAGTCACGCTATTTATCAGTCACGAGGACTACAGGATGAACAACGTCATTCCACTGCTTCATATCCTGAAACAGATGCTGGTAAATTTGGCTGGTCAGGGGACTGGAGACGTGGTGCCTACATCTCATGGCCACATGAGTCCTGTGGGGACTGAACTGGAGGAGGAGGAGGACATTGGAGCACAAGCAATGTGTAGCAAAATGTGTGGTTTTTCTACACAGGTGACATGAGAGGAGGAGCAGGAGCAGCCGGAGGAGCAAGAGGGAGATGAGGAAGACGAGGCGGATGACCCAGGCACACCGAGGCAGTATGCACTTGAGATGAAGGCAGTGAGTCCCTCCAAGTCACTTACCCGAAATGGCTCACTGCATGCTCACTTGCTTGGTTAGTGACAGCTGAATTGTCACCATTCGGCAGAGGGATGACTTCTAGTTCTCCACCTTGTTGGACCCTTGCTACCGGTCGAAAATGGGGGCCTTTTTTACACCTATTGAAAGGGAGGACAAACTGAACTACTATAGAGACATCCTATGTGGTCACTTGGCCGCTGCCTATCTATGCCATTGTCCATTCTCTCACAGCTCTGACCTGTGTGGCCCTCTGCACTCTTGTTCCACTGCCATGGCTGCTGTGGCAGGGTGTGGGGAAGGGGGGGGGGGGGGTAGGAGCAGTACCAGCTCTATCAGCAGCGGCTTGAGTCTAGAGTCGATGATGAGCAGCTTTCTTAACCTGCCTAGCGGAGAAACTACTCACCAGCAGCAGCAGCTAGACCTGGAGCAGAACCTGAACCAGCAGGTGGTGGCATACCTGGACAGCACCCTGCCACCCCACATTTAATATACGCTGGACTACTGGGCAGCCAAAGTGGATTTGTGTCAGCAACTGGCCGAGTTTGCCCTGGAAAAGCTGTCCTTCCCGGCCAGTAGAGTGGCATCATAGCGGGTGTTTAGTGCGGTGGGGGCCATAGTTATGCCAAGGAAAACTCACCTTTCCACCCAAAATGGGGAGAGACTGACCCTTGTCAAGATGAATCAGGCGTGGATCAGCCAGGATTTCCACCCACCAATGCCTGATGCATCAGATAAGAACATCTATGCTGCCTCACCCAAACCTTGACAAAAGAAACCGGTTTCTTCTGGGTACCTGCCTCAGCTACTATTCTCATGCTTCCACCCGCCTGATGCCACACATCTGATACCAAGTGCTCCTTCTTACAACCACCATCGTCAGTGGGTACTATTATTGCCACCCATCTCCCCACTCTGTCACCTGGTCACTTTGTGGTCTGCTGATGCTGCTGTCAACTCACCACTCAGGACTCCTCATGCTGCTGTTGCCACCACCACATTATGTCATTGTGCCGTATGACATGCAAATGACAGGTGTCGCTCTTAGAATCACTGCACACTTCACTTATTTGGGCAGTCACGGGGCCAAAACTGACCAAATAACTCAAGTATGAACTCAGCCTTACAGGTCGGTTAGTGCCAAAAAGAAACTCACTACTTTTACACCGTTGGCAGCTGATTCCACATAGATGTTTATAGAACTTGTTCTATTAAATGCTTATACAAGTAGAGCCCCCTGACAGAGGAGAGGGTGTCAGCAGTACATTTTTGTTGACGTCACTGATTATTTCGCCCTTCCTCTGATCCGTCAGAAAAATAACCCCCAAAAAACGAATCTTGTCTGTGGAGCATCCATCTTAACTCGGTCACCATTTGGTCAGTAATCCATCAGTATTGCTAATGCAAAAAAAAAAAAATGGAGATGATCCAAAACAGAGATGACACGTGAATGGCATATTTGCATGTCTTCTGTGTTTTGTACCCACTCCTGCTTTTGGCTACCAAATCATAAGCCAATTCTGATTGGACCATACAGGCCTTACAGCTGCTACACAGAGATGATCTGTTGTGCATCTCATTTTTCCTTCTTTCCAACAGATCAGAAGAAGGGTCAAATAAATGATCATGTCAGCCAAGCCAAAAAGGCTAAATAGTGACCCAGTCATGAAGTAGGGAGGATGGGAACAGCATAAGAAGTCCACAGAGTGGCCCTATGACCTAGTGGTGAGGTGGAAGCAGCATGAAGAGACCACAGAGTGGCAAGATGACATAGTGTGGTGGTGGAGGCAGCATCAGGAGGCCACAGAGTGGCAAGGTGACATAGAGTGGAGGTGGCAGCAGCACGAGGAGGCCACAGAGTGGCAAGGTGACATAATGTGGAGGTGGCGGCAGCATCAGGAGACCACAGAGTGGCAATATGACATAGTGTGGAGGTGGCGGCAGTATCAGGAGGCCACAGAGTGGCAAGGTGACATATTGTGGAGGTAGCAGCAGCATCAGGAGACCACAGAGTGGCAAGGTGACAGTGTGGAGTTGACAGCAGCAGCATGAGGAGGCCACAGAGTGGCAATGTGACATAGTGTGCTGAGGTAGCAGCAGCACTAGGATACCACATAGTGGAAAGGTGACATACTGTGGAGTTATCAGCAGCATCAGGAGACCACAGAGTGGCAAGGTGACAGTGTGGAGGTGACAGCAGCAGCATGAGGAGGCCACAGAGTGGCAAGGTGATATAGTGCTGAGGTAGCAGCAGCATTAGGATACCACATAGTGGCAAGGTGACGTACTGTGGAGTTATCAGCAGCATCAGGAGACCACAGAGTGGCAAGATGACATATTGGGGAGGTATCAGCAGCATCAGGAGACCACACAGCGACCCAGTGACAGAGTGTGGAGGTGGGTGGCAATAATAGTACCCGCTGACGAAGGTGGGTGTAAGAAGGAGCACTTGGCATCAGATATGTGGCATCCCCCCGGTAGCAGCATCAGAATAGCAGCTGAGGCATGTAGCCAGATGAAAGGTCTCTTTTGTCAAAGTGTTGGTGTGGCACCATGGATGATCTAGTCTGATGCATCAGGCATTGGTGGGTGGAAATCCTGGCTGATACACGCCTTATTCATCTTGACAGGTGATTCAGTCTCTTCACATTTAGGGTGGAGAAGTGAGTTCTCCTTGGGGTAACTATGGCCCCCGCTGTACTAAACACTCACTCTGATGACACACAAATGACTACATAGGATGTCTCTATAGTAGTTCAGTATGTCCTCTCTCTCAGCGGGTATAAAAAAGGCCCCCATTTTGGACAGGTAGCAAGGGTCCAACAAGGTGGAGATCCAGAAGTCATCCCCACACAAACAAGTGAGCATGCAGAGGGCCATTTGCACAAGTGACTCGGAGGGACTCCCTGACTCCATCTCTACTGCATATTGCCACTGTGTGTCTGGGCCCTCTGCCTCATTTTCCTCATCGCCCTGTAGCTCCACTTGCTGCTCATGCTCGTCCTCTCCTGTCACCTGTGTAGAAAAAATACCCATTTTGCTACACATTGTTTGTGCTCCAATCTCCTCCTCCTCCAGTTCAGCCCCCATAGGGATCATGTGGCTGTAGGCGCCACGTCTCCAGTTCCCCGATCAGCCAGATTTACCATCATCTGTTTCAGGACATGAAGCAGTGGAATGACGTTGTTCATCCTGTAGTCCTAGCGACAAAGAGCTGACAAATAACGTGGCCTCCTCAAAGGGCCTGAGCAAACGGCAGGTGTACTCTTGTCAGCTTGGATCATGAAGAAATTGTTTATGGCCTTTCTCTGTTCATATAGTCGGTCCAACATATGGAGGGTGGAATTCAAACAGATGGAAATGTCGCATATCAGCCTATGTTAGTGGATGCTGTTCTGCCGCTGCAGCTCAAGGAGGGTGTGCTTTGCGGTGTATGAGTAGCAGAAGTGCATGCAAAGTTTCCTGGCCATTTTTAGGATGTCTTTCAGATGGGTGGAAGACTTCAGGAACTGCTTGACAACCAGATTGAAAATGTGTGCCATGCAGGGCGCATGGCTCAGCCCTCCTTGATGCAGCACCGACACCATGCCCTTCCCGTTGTCGGTCACCATGGTTCCGATTTTGAGTTGTCATGGAGAAAGCCAGGATTCGATTTCTTGATGAAGGACAAGCAACTGTTTTTCCCCTCTGTGACTCAGTTCGCCCAGGCAAATCAAGTGCAGAACAGCGTGAGAGTGATGAGAGGGGTTGCACATGGCTTGCATGCACTACATGCCTCCAACATAATTCTTGGATCTCTACATGAAAATAATGTATTTGCTGTAAATCGTGAGAGTGGCAAAGTTGGATACATTGACTTCACAACCTCTATTTGCTTTCCACTGTTTACTGAATTCTGATGGAACTCCTGATATTAAGAAACTGGATTTGTAATCCAAAGCAGAGACTCTCCTGTCATGTCTTGTGTGCTGTGGAGATCGAATGCAGATATAGCGGATAAAAATATTGTGAATAGATGGTAAAGGCAAAGTCTGCTGGTGTGTTGTTATCAGTGTCTTCATTATGTTTACTGCAGGACCCACAACAACGTAATTCGGTCCATAAAGCAAAAGGAGGTCGACAATCACCCATCAATTTACCGAAAAAAACATGTTTGAAATAAAAATTTTCACCAATGAAAGGATAATTGAATTCGGTTCATACAGAACAATGTCTACAATCACCCATCAATTTTCCTAAAAAAATAAGGTTTCACATAATTTTTTTTACCACTAAGTAATCTTGTCCATACTGCAAAAAGGGCTTTACACCATATAACTGCACTGCTGAACGACAATTAGGCCCTACATTTTTTCCACTTTTAGGCCTCATGCACACGGACGTTGTTTGCGTCCCATTCACTTCAATGGGGCCGCAAAAGATGCGGACAGCACTCCATATGCTGTGAACATTCGTTGGTCCGTTCTGTGGCCCTGCTAAAAAAATATAACATGTCCTATTCTTGTCCGCGCTTTGGAGATAAGAATAGGCATTTATATTGAAGGCTGTCCGTGCCGTTCTGCAAATTGCGGAACGGCACTTGCGCCATACGTGTTTTGCAGATCTGCGATTTGCAGACCACAAAACACACCACGGTCGTGTGCATGAGGCCTTACACTACAGAAAAGGCTTTTCAACATATAAATGCAAAGCTGAACGGCGAATACATTTTTCTTTTGGCACTAATTTATGGCTTAAGACAGGGCTTTAGAATATATGATGATGATGTATAGTCTTGTGTACACGCAGTCTTACCCTTGGGACCTCGATACGCTTAGCTGGCTGAAAAGTAGGCATGACACTTTGCCATGGGCCGCAAAGGCCTAGAGAATAAAGCACCTATTCCAGAGACCAATTTCCTAGCACTTATCAAATGGAAAATCACAAAAAAAGGAAAAGTAGGGAAGGTAGGGGGATCTCAAGGTTCAAAGGGTTCGGACGAGATATAGAAAATGTTAAGAGAGCAAATTAATAAACGTGAGGAAAAGGTATCTTTAAAATAGAAAGAACATTACCAACCATGAATTTATAGACTAAGATTTAGGAAAACCCCCAAAATTATACGAACCAAAAATAAGTGTTATATAGGAAGCTCAAATGCCTGTTTGAAAAGTAAGGTTTTCAGTGCACGTCTGAATGAGAGAAGACTGGGAATCATTTTCAGGGCCAGAGGTAGATGGTTTCAAAATCTGGCCCCTTGAGCCGAAAAGGATCTACCTCCACGTCTGATCTTATTAACTTGTGGGATGTTAAAATTTGCAGCGTTACTAGGCCTCAATGCCAATATAACCTGGTGAATTTACGTCACAGGTGCAAGGGCCCCACATCATGGAATACCCTATGCATGAAGCATCCAATCTTGAACATCACCCGTTGTTGGACGGGGAGCCAATGCAAGGCATTAAGAGAAGGAGTGATATGCTCTCAACGGGCAACACCCGTTAGTAGCCTTGCTGCGGCATTCTGCACAAGTTGAAGTCTATGCAAGTTCTTCTTAGGGAGTCCCATGTACAAGGCATTACAAAAGTCCAACCGACTGCTGATCGCTGCTCCGACCAAGGCTTTTCTGAAAGGGGATTCAATGTATTTTAAGATCCTCCTCAGAAGTTTCAGCTGGTAGTGGCAGGTACTAACCACCTGATTTTTCTGAGGAGCCAGGAATAATCTGGAGTCCAAGACCACTCCCAAGTCCCTGACCTGGATGGCTGTCTCAGGGACAGGTCCAAAGGACAATGGCCATTGGGGGGCTGAGGGTGTAATTTTCTGGTCACTGAATGTACAGATGTACCATGGTTAGCACTCCCGCTGTTAACTCAAATTTCTTAACTCATTTCATTATCTTGAGACAAAAGCCATTGAAAAGCAATTGAAATCTCAGAAAAAAAGAGTGCTAACCATGTTACATCGGTAATACATTCAGTTTTGGTGCCATTAAGCTTTAGATAATTGGCACTCATCCAGTGATCGATCTCCAAGAGACATCCGGCAAGATCGACTTGATGAACTGTTCCTTTGGCAAGCCTAAAGTACAGTTGTGTATCATCCGCATAAACATGAAACTGAAGATTGTGGCTCCTGATGATGTCGGCCAGTGGTCTCAGATAGATGTTAAAAAAGACTGGAGATAGTGCCGAGCCTTGTGGTACTCCACAGGACAGTGGGAGTTCGGCTGAGTGAAATACCCCCAGCTTCACTCGTTGTACCCTGTCCTGGAGAAATGAGGCCATCCATGCCAAGGTCTTTCCATCTAGTCCAGCTACCACTTTCAGCCGGTTCAGTAACACTTGATGGTCAATAGTGTCAAAAGCGGATGATAGGTCCAGAAGGACTAGGACCATAGAGTTCTGGTCTAATGCCATCAGTAGATCGTCCTGGACATTGACGAGAGCGGTCTCAGTACCCCTTCCAGGTCGGAATCCCGACTGGAAGTCGTCAAGAATGTGATTGGCCTCCAGATATCCCTGTAGTTGTGCAACAACCTTTCTCTCACCTATCTTTGCAGCGAACGGCAGTCTCGAAATCGGTCTAAGATTACTCAGATTGGTCACAGGTAGCGCTGGTTTCTTTGGCAGGGGAGTTACCACTGCCTGCTTCAAAATACCGGCACCTGACCGCTAGAAAAGGAACTATTTATAATGTCTTGAATGTATGGTTCCATTGCAACCGCGGCGGACTTCACCACGGCCGCTGGGCATGGGTCTAGAGGCGAGCAGGAGGATCTAAGAGCTCCAATGATTTCAATCGTTCTCTCCTCAGAGATGGGCTGAAATTCTGTGAGGGAATAGGGTAAGGTTGAGAGTGAAGAAGAAAGTGTCTCGACCGTTCTATGAACCGTTAGGATATTGTCCCTAAGTTTCTGGATTTTTTCAGCAAAGTAGTCGGCCATTTGCTGGCACAGTGCTTGAGAGTGCTCCGTTGTTGCAATCTTACATCTAGGGTTAGCTAGTTCTTTAGCTACTTTGAATTGTTACCATGGAATTGTTAGCCTCATTGCCTATTTTATTTGAGTAGTATGTTCTTTTGGTATTTTTAATATTATCTCTGTACTTTCTCATACTTATTTTCTATTCAATTTTGGTGTCTTCTATGTGATTTTTTTCTCCAGGCCTTTTCAAGGGATCTGGTAGTCTTTTTATCCTCTCTTAATTCAGCAGTGAACCAAGGTGGGTTTTTATAAGGGGGACGAGGTTGCTGTTTATGTTTCATAGGTGCTAAGGTGTTTAGTGTAGCCTCTATACAATCATTAAAAGCTGTTAGCTTTGCTTCCATGGATTCTATAGAGTGGAATAAATCTATATTCAGATTCTCCTTGAAGCTATTGCCAAATTCCTCCAAATTAAGAATTTTCAAATTTCTTTGTTGGGTGAGAGTCTTATCTCTCACTGGAAAATGGGGAGCTTTTTTTAAAGGGGGGATAGTTTGAGTAAAAAGTATATTTTTATGATCAGTCCACACCGGATCATGTATAGATTGGACCTGTATCTCCACCCTGGATGTCAGAATCCAGTCCAGGATGTGGCTGCCCCTGTAAGTCGGGGAGGTCACCACCTGCATGAAGCCAATGGTCTCAAGGGATATTAATAATTGCTGGGTTTGGATGTTGGACACATCATCGGCCCAGCAATTTATGTCGCCCACAATGATGTTCTTCTGACTATCTAGGAAGGCCTATGTGGCCAATTCCAGCAGTTCATCATCAAATCCTGTTTTTAAATCTGGGGGGTGGTGGTAGACAATATAAATTGAGAATGCCTCTTCTGGACTCTTCTGGCATTTAATAGCTAGGTGTTCGAAAGTTTTGAAAATTGGGCCATTCTTAAGAGCTGTTATCATTAGATGCTCGCGAAAGCCCATTGCAACACCTCCACCTCAAGTGGCCCTGTTTATATGAAGGATTTTGTACAAGGGACCAATTCATCCAACATAGGATCCACCACCTCCGAAAACCACGTTTCAGTTAGGCACAAATAGTCTAAATTATTAGATAAAATCTAATTGTGAAAGTTGGCTGCATTCTTAACTGCAGAACGGCAGTTTAGGAGTGCCCCTTTCAGCAAATGCTGGTTCTGAGTTGGAATCGGCCCCGAAGGTGTAATCTTTTTCGGGAAGCTTTTCCTTCTTCTTAAATGCCTATGGGTTTTTGGCAAGATGGCGTATTTCCACAAATGATGTGTGGTCAGTTTCCTCATTGTTTGTGCGGGCAATAGTGACAATATGGCCCCATTCAGAGCAATCAGCTCATTACGTGTGTACATTATTATATTGATAACCATTCTAAAAAATCAGTTATTAGAATAAAATTACTGTAAAAGTCATTATAAAAATTTAAACTACAGAAGAAATTACAAAAGTAATTAGTACATTATAACAGACAACAACATTAAAATGTCAATTGTGTTACCCAAGTTCTCCGATCAGACCAGGCGAGCGTTTCCCAATAATGGAGGAATATTGATGCACTGCTGAACGGCACTATATAACTGCACTGCTGAACGGCAATTAGGCCCTAATTTTTTTCCACTTTTACACTACACAAGGCTTTTCAATATATAAGTGCAACGCTGATCGGCAAATATATTTTTTCTTTTTCTACTAATACACACCACAAAAGGCTTTAGAACAGATAACTGCACCGATGAATGGCAAATATATTTTTCTTTTTCAACTAATACACAACAAAAAGGGCTTTAGAACATATAACTGCACCGCTGAACGGCGAATATTTTAAATATTTTACTTTTGGCACTAATACACAACAAAAAGGGCTGTAATTTTAGCACTTCACCACACAGCGGTTAATAAGCCCTTTTATCCCACTAATACAAGCCAAAAAATGCTTTAGAATTACACTGCACAATGGCAAATAAGACGTAGAAATATTTCCTTGTAATAAACCCTGTTAATGGCTGTTTCAAACAGCACTTGCACCCTTATAATAATGGTTTGCTGGAATTACATAGCTGTATAATGGCAATTTTGATCAACAGTCAGTGCAGCAAGGTGTAATAGGATTGTTCCTATTACCCAGGCTGTAACCTTCCCTACTGAACCCTGTTCAACATAAATGCTGGGGAATGATTACTCCTTAACGTTTCACTACACCATGAATAATCTTTCCCTGCACTTGTAAATAGTTTTTTTAGCACAGTTACGTTTTTTCTAACACCGCCTGCTGACGTCTTTCCCTGCACTAAGTACACTGGTAAATGGCAGAATCTAAGATGGCTGACACTTTTTATAAGGCTGCTGGCTGCTGATTGGCTGCATGCATGACATTATGGGTGATCCTGCCTTCCCAGAGTTCCTTTCTCCATGTCCTCACACATGCAGCAGTCATTTGTCCTGAAATTCGGATCAAATTCATCTTCATCAGCTTCAATGAGCTTATCTCTGTGTTATTCCCAGCAATGTCTCACTTGCATTAAGATATTTTATTGTCGCAATTTATGCCCATGCCAATATACCATCGGCCCCTGCAAGATAAATATTCAGGTAATTAAAATCTGGAAGCAGCCTAGTAGTCAATGGGATTCTCATATTTCTATTTCTTGACATTATACTGTAGACCATTCAGCAAATTTTATTCACGTTCGGTATTTTGCTCGGCAAAATGTTCCAATTATATTGAGAAAAGTATTCACTTTCCCAAAAGAGATATATTTATACAGTAAATGGACTCATTTTTAAAAACGTATTCAAATGCTTTGCAGGAAGGAGATATGGTGTTACAGTGCAAACTGGGTCTAGATCTACTTGACTAATGACAATATTTATGGGACCTGTGTTTACAAAGACACTATCATCAATTTTCTTTTATCACATAGCAGCCTATATGTGAATATTTTATATATTTTTTATACAAACATCTTTTTTTGACCATTCACTCTGACCAGAGAGGGAAAGGGATGAGCTAATCAGTTAGAGCATCATTCATTACGGTACTAATTCGGTGGACATCTTTACCTAGGTCTATCAAAAGATCAATAGAACTTATATACTGTTATCCCAATTATACAATCTACTATTCTACAGATAACATCTTTTACTCACAGCAGCATTAAACTGCCAATGGAATACCGTGCTGCATAGGAGAATGACCTCTTTGTACTGTTTGCTACAGAAGGATAATGTTTTGTATTTAATTTTCAAAAGAAAAAAGAAAGTCAAACATTCTGAACGCTTTCTATGACTAATGACTTACTTCTTTATTGACAATGTTTATTTAGATATTTTTGGGATGCGCACACATTACACTGGAGATGTGGTGCAGATAATTTCACTGTCCGCAGCAGACACTGTCTATTGAAAAAGTACACTGAATGTCACATTTATTTTTTGGATGCGCACACTTTACATTGGAGATGTGGCACGGATAATTTAACTGTCTGCAGCGGACACTGTCTACAGAAAAAGTACACTGGATGTCACAAATGTTTTAGGGATGTGCACACTTTACACAGGAGATGTGGCGCAGCTAATCTGACTGTCCGCAGCGGACACCGTCTATTGAAAAAGTACACTGGATGTCACTGATATTTTTGGATGCGCACACTTTACACTGGAGATGTGGCACAGCTAATCTCACTGTCACAGCGGACACCGTCTATTGAAAAAGTACACTGGATCTCACAGTTATTTTTTGGATGCGCACACTTTACATTGGAGATGTGGCACGGATAATTTAACTGTCCACAGCGGACACATTCTACGAAAAAAGTACACTGGATGTCACAGATATTTTTTGGATGCGCACACTTTACACAGGAGATGTGGCACAGCTAATGTCACTGTCAGCAGCGGACACCGTCTATTGAAAAAGTACACTGAATGTCACTGATATTTTTTGAATGTGCACATTTTACACAGGAGATGTGGCGCAGCTAATCTCACTGTCCACAGCAGACACCGTCTATTGAAAAAGTACACTGGATGTCACTAATATTTTTTGGATGCGCACACATTTTGCACAGGAGATGTGGCACGGATAATTTAACTGTCTGCAGCGGACACCATCTATGGAAAAAGTACACTGGATGTCACTGATATTTTATTTTTGGGATGCACACACATTACACTGGAGATGTGGCGCAGCTAATTTCACTGTCCGCAGCAGACACCGTCCATTGAAAAAGTACACTGAATGTCACATTTATTTTTTGGATGCGCACACTTTACATTGGAGATGTGGCACGGATAACTGTCTGCGGCAGACACTGTCTACGGAAAAAGTACAATGGATGTCACAGATATTTTTTGGATGCGCACACTTTACACAGGAGATGTGGTGCAGCTAATTTCACTGTCTGCAGCGTACACCATCTATTGAAAAAGTACACTGGATGTCACTGATATTTTTTGGATGCGCACACTTTACACAGGAGATGTGGTGCAGCTAATTTCACTGTCTGCAGCGTACACCATCTATTGAAAAAGTACACTGGATGTCACTGATATTTTTTGGATGCGCACACTTTGCACAGGTCATGTGGCACAGATAATTTAACTGTTCGCAGCGGACACCGTCTATTGAAAAAGTACACTGGATGTCACAGATATTTTTGGGATGCGCACACTTTACATTGGAGATGTGGCGCAGCTAATCTCACTGTCCGCAGCAGACACCGTCTATTGAAAAAGTACACTGGATGTCACTGATATTTTTTGGATGCGCACACTTTACATTGGAGATGTGGCACGGATAATTTAACTGTCCGCAGCGGACACCGTCTACGGGAAAAGTACACTGGATGTCACTGATATTTTAGGGATGTGCACACTTTACACAGGAGATGTGGCGCAGCTAATCTCACTGTCCACAGCGGACACCGTCTATTGAAAAAGTACACTGGATGTCACTGATATTTTTGGGATGCGCACACTTTACACAGGAGATGTGGCACGGATAATTTAACTGTCTGCAGCGGACACCATCTATGGAAAAAGTACACTAGATGTCACTGATATTTTTAGGATGCGCACACTTTAAACAGGAGATGTGGCACAGATAATTTAACTGTCTGCCAAGGACACAGTCTACGGAAAAAGTACACTGGATGTCACTGATATTTTAGGGATGCACACACTTTACACAGGAGATGTGGCGCAAATAATTTAACTGTCCACAGCGGCCTATTACACTGTCACACACAATTGTCCTTAAAAGGACTTTTGGATCTCTGAAAAGTTTTTTGTAGAAAAATCTTCCTATTACACTCCCTACACTGTCTGTCCCTTCCTATGCACAGTTCTCCCTAACACTGAGCAATTTAGCGCAGGTTGCGCTACAAACATATATTGCTGCTGTCACATACAATAGTCTTTACAAGGACTTCTGGGTCTCTGAAACGTTTTTGTACAAAAAAAATTACACCCCCAATACTCTCTGTCCCTTCCTATGCTCAGCTCTCCCTGACTACGAATGAGCCGAACATGCGTCATCGGGTGCTATATAGCTTTCTGGACAGCCAATCACTGTAATTCCAGTAGCCAACATGGCTTTTGGCATTACAGTGAGGGCAGTACTTACCTGCATGTAAACATGAGGGGAGGAGACTAGAGCACAGCGCTCTAGCACATGTGGTATTCGGCGCCAAGTACTGCCATGTGCCGATCATCGAGATGCTCGAGCTGAACAGGTGTTTCGCCGAGCATGCTCGATTATCACTATTAGGGATCACATTTCATAGTTTTCCATGATTTAAGGGTTCAAAACATATGGATGCAACTGAGCCTGGATGAAGCAAATTATACTTCTAGAATACTACTGGTGAGCTAGCATTATATTTCCAAAAATTACATGAGTGCTCCTTTTATGCTCTTATTACAAGGTGTATATTTTTGTCGTAATATTATCACTAGTTTATGTTTTATAAATGAATACCAATTGTTTAAGGAAATTCAACAGGTAGGACCTATATAGAATAATTTTATAAAAATCTGTTAGAAAAGGATGAAACTCGAATAGCACTTGAAATCTCCAATTAGAACTCAAAAAGTATTCTTTAGCTCCAAGTGAATAACTGACCTTCCTTAGCTATAGATGTAGCAGTGGAAAAAGTGCAGTCTTTGGTGTGTTTCCATGGTTGCAGATGTCCTATTCATCTTATTTTAAGCACAAGGCTTATTCCAGTAAGGTTTAGTAGTACCCTTCACAATGTTTTTAATGAAGCAATATATTGATTTATTTTTTAATCATTTCAGCTTTCCTTAAAATTTAGAAATGTAAAAATTGTGTCTGTGTTACTTGAAGTTTCTAAATAATTCTCCTATTCATTTTAACTTATGTGAACACAGACTAGTTAGACACCATTTTCATTTAGATTTAATATTGAAGTAGATGGCAAATGTTTTAACTGCATATGTACAGTGAGGAACAGAAGTATTTGAACACCCTGCGATTTTGCAAGTTCTCCCACTTAGAAATCATGGAGGGGTCTGAAATTTACATTGTAGGTGCATTCCCACTCTGAGAAACAGAATAAAAAAAATATCAGAAATCACATTGTATGATTTTTAAAGAATTTATTTGTCTTGCACTGCTGAACATAAGTATTTGAACACCTGAGAAAATCAGTGTTAAGCCTCATGCACACGACCGTTGTTTGGGTCCGCATCCGAGCCGCAATTCACTTCAATGGGGCCGCAAAAGATGCGGACAGCACTCCGTGTTCTGTCCGCATCCAAGGCTCTGTTCCGCGGCCCCGCTAAAAAAATATATAACATGTCCTATTCTTGTCCGCTCTTTGTGGACAAGAATAGGCATTTATATTGCGGGCGCCCGTTCCGCAAATTGCAGAAGGCAGCACGGATGGCTTCCGTTTTTTGCAGACCGCAAAAAACGGCACGGTCGTGTGCATGAGGCCTTAATATTTGGTACAGAAGCCTTTGTTTGCAATTACAGAGGTCAAATGTTTCCTGTAGTTCTTGACCAGGTTTGCACACACTGCAACAGGGATTTTGGCCCACTCCTCCACACAGATCTCCTCTAGATCTGTCAGGTTTCAGGGCTGTCGCTGAGCAACACAGAGTTTCAGCTCCCTCCAAAGATGTTCTATTGGATTTAGGTCTGGAGACTGGCTAGGCCACTCCAGAACCTTGATATGCTTCTTACGTAACCCCAACTTGGTTATCCTGGCTGTATGCTTTGGGTCGTTGTCATGTTGAAAGACCCAGCCACGACCCATCTTCAATGCTCTGACTGAGGGAAGGAGGTTGTTGCTCAAAATCTCAATAAATGGCCCCATTCATCCTCTCCTTAATACAGTGCAGTTATCCTGTCCCCTTTGCAGAAAAGCACCCCCAAAGCATGATGTTACCACCCCCATGCTTCACAGTAGGGATGGTGTTCTTGGGATGCAACTCACCCTTCTTTTTCCTCCAAACACAATGAGGGAAGTTTAGACCAAATAGTTCTACTTTGGTCTCATCTGACCACTCGAATTTCTCCCATGTCTCCTCTGGATCATCCAGATGGTCATTGGCAAACTTTAGACAGGCCTTGACATGTGATAACTTGAGCAGGGGAACCTTCCGTGCAATGCATGATTTGAAACCACAACGTGTTCTACGGACAATGACCTTTAAAACTGTGGTCCCAGCTCTCTTCATGTCATTGACCAGCTCCTCTCTTGTAGTTCTGGACTGATTCCTCACCTTTCTTATCATCAGTGATACCCCACGAGGTCAGATGTGGCATGGAGCCCCAGTCAGAGAGAGACTGACAGTTGTCTTTAGCCTCCTCTATTTTCTAACAATTTTTACAACAGTTGATCTATTTTTACCAAGCTGCTTGGCAATTGCCCTGTAGCCCTTTCCAGCCTTGTGGAGGTCCACAATTTTGTCTCAGGTGTCTTTTGACATCTCTTTGGTCTTGCCCATGGTAGTAGTTGGCGTCTGACTGAGTGTGGGATGGACAGGGGTCTTTAAAGAGCTCAGACAGGTACTACTAAGTTAGATTAATGAGTGGAGTATAGGTGGTTTTTTTTAAACGCACAGTAACAGGTCTTTGAGAGCCAGAATTATTGCTGTTTCTCAGGTGTTCAAATACTTATGTTCAGCATTGCAAGACAAATAAATTCTTTAAAAATCATTATGTGATTTCCTGAATTTCTTTTTTTTTTTTGTCTCTCAGAGTGGGAATGTAAATTTCAGATCCCTCCATGATTTCTAAGTGGGAGAACTTGCAAAATCGCAGGGTGTTCAAATACTTCTGTTCCTCACTGTATATGCTTGTGATTTGATATACTATGACTATATGAAGATTCTACATTCCTATAAAAGGCTTATACTGCAGCAGTTTGCACTAGTAAAAACAATAATCCATTTAACACCTGCCTTCAGTTTTTTTTTACCACAGGTTTTGACATCATTTTGATACTACCTGTTTATTAATTTTCATTTATTTTTCTTCTCTGCTGATTTCTCTCTTCCTTCTTTCCTTTTATTTCTTGGTACACTGTCTTCTTACTTGCTGTGATCAGCTGCGGACAGCGTGACCCAACATTTGGAATCTACTTTATGAAGTTTAACTTTGATATTAATTAGAAAAAGTTACTTTGAGGTACTGTTCTACAAAAAATGTTAGACACTGTGGATCTTAACGACATTAATTATAACTAAACTCTATTTTACATTGATCCTCTGACATGATATATGTTAGAACATAACATCAGTGGAGTTCATGAACTTAGACCACCGTAGGAGGCTTCAGGGCTACTTGACCTCTCATTCTCCCAATCCTGTTCACTGCTTCTATTTTTCAGTCATTAGAAATTAGACTATTAAAAAACAAATCAAAGCTGTGCTAATGGGGTTTAATAGCTCTATGGCAGTGATGGTGAACCTCTTAGAGACCGAGTGCCCAAACTGCAACCCAAAACCCACTTATTTATCGCAAAGTGCCAACACGACAATTTAACCTGAACACCAATATCAAATATCTTCCATGTACTTTATCATTTAGCTATAATAACCTGCCTACATTAAATGTGCTGTTCATAGCATGTCCTGCACTGATGAATGGCAGGAAAAGTCTAAGGCATATTGGTACACCATAGACTTTCTCCAGGGTGCGGGTGCCCACAGAGAGGGCTCTAAGTGCCGCCTCTGGCACCCGTGCCATAGGTTCGCCATCACTGCTCTATGGTGTCTAAAATTAGCAGATGTACAGTACAAGCTTACAGACTCTGTGATGACATCTACTGACACATCTGGATGTCAAAACATTGATCTTTAGTGAACCTTAAATGTATTCTACAATGTCACCCACACTCCAGATGTGTGGTGGTGCATTAGACAGCTGGACAGTCTCAGTAGAAATGACCACAGCACTCTTAGTAATCATCAAGAACTCCAGTAAGGTCCAGAACATTTCATGCATCTGTGATATGTAGCCACTCATAGGCTGTTACTAGTCCCTCCTCACCACTATTACACACCATATCTTGATGTTTTCTACTGTCTTCACTATAGGTTTCAATACAGTGCTGGTATGTGGGAACATCTATAAGGGCATCCTATGGCAACTTTGCATCTCCTGGAACTGTGGGGATAAGGAGTGGGACATTTTATAATGTGCTTCCCCTGCTAGTCACCCTTTTCAATCAATACTAATCATGCAATGTGTATCATGCCTGTTAGCGTCTTTTCCTCCCTGGCAACCATTGATGTATTTTACTAGCAGGCATGCACAGTGGGTATTTCAACACGCTGAGACCGTGCATTCAGACATGGTCCAGACCATCCATGTCAGTCACCATACAAGCCACAGGTATATCCACTATTATATTATAATTGTGATTTGCATTTTTCTCTTTTTCCTTAACATCAGTCTGGCCTCTAATTACCTTACTTTCTTCAGATAAGTGTTAATATTTATATGTGATTTGGTTTTCATTTATCAATATAGGTTTTTTTAGTTTTTTTTTGTTTGTGCGATTGTGACCACTTGTATTTTGGCTGGGTACGTACATCGCCCAGTAAAGCATATTTATAATTCTCTGTATACTTTGCAGACTCCTGTAACTGAACGAGGTCAGTGAATGACTGAAACATTTTGTCTGTGAGTGACTACATATCACAGAATCATGAAATGTTCTAGACCTTATTTTTTGATGCATGATTACTCATAAAGATCTGTGGTAATTTCTAATGGACTTGTAGACATGTAGACATCTATAAAATGGTCATAAAAAAGGTTCAGACCAGTGAAAAAAGCAGTTTTGCTGGGAGTACTACAGCCAAAGTTGGTGCTCAGAACATATGACAGACAGGGATCTTCTATAAAATGTTTTTCCCAAATATCTATGGTCTTTCCTAAGCCATTGGAGGTTGAAACTACACTCAGCACACTGTACAATGCAATAGACAGTATGGAGCTTTACTAGTAATGCACCCATACTGTTGAAGTACTGTACAGGTCTTGATTTTACAATAGCACCTCTCTGCAGTATATTACTACATGTTCTGCACCACTCCTTAGCTGTGCCAGGATGAGATGCTCCTTTGGACATCTGAAAAGTCCATGTTAGTTTTCTGGTTCACTGTGTGAACTATATGGGACTTGAATTAGTGCCTACCCTGTACATAGTGAGTTATTTATAGCTTCCATGTTCTTTCTTTTATTTAATCTTAATTTCTTTCTTTTTTTTTGCTTGACATTATAAGAGCTTTGGAACCAATTAGTAATTTTTCCATAGAGTTATGGTCTCACGTTAATATTTTTAACTTACAATAGTTACCCTAGAAACCAATTAATATTGTAACTTGAGGGACCACTTGTATGTCAGTATGTTGACCATTAACTGCAGGAACTGTAGTCTTTAACTAGAATTTATTACCCCTTAGACTCATTCTTATTTGTTGAAACGAGTTCTTAATTGAGTACTTTCAAGAGAATATATTAAATTTGTATCTATTATAAACATACTTGACTAGTAATCCAGATTGTCTTGGAGATTTTCCCCAATTCTTACAGCAGCATAGGCATATCTTCCATGATAAATTATTTCCAGCAGGCTCAGGTGGAAATATCCTGTATGTATTTATATTGCTCCCAGTGGGAGTTGTAAGTACAGATACATGTATTTCATTCCTTAGCCTTCATTTTAGCTCGGTACTTCCATAGATATCAGGTGCGAGATGACCAGCTTTGAAAAAAAACTTATTTCACAATACTGTGCCTGGAGATGTACATGTTATATTTTTCACTGGGTAATCCAGTGGCTGTTATGTGTCTTGCATACAGTTGAGAATTTTGCTAGCATGCCTCAATATTATTCTGAATTTGTATTGTGACAAATTTTCTTCAACAGAATTTGTGAAAAGTTAAGAGTGGAGATGTGTATATGGTGGCAGAAATGTTCCCCTTGTAATGAGGAAAGCAGAATTTCATAATTTAACTTGTTGGTTTTGAAAAGTGAAGTGGGAGGTTTTGATCTCTGTATTTTTTCACAGTGTTGGTGACCAATTTTCAGTTAAAGAGGTTGATCTGCAGTCCAACTGCTGGGGCCTTGGCTGATTTCTAAATGGGGGCCTGTGTTCCCCCATTTGAATAGTAAGGAGGACAAATATATATGTCTATGCTCCAGCGAACTCTATAGGCCTGTTGGAGGTCCATTCAACCAAGGCAACACAGGTCCCTATAGCTAGTGATTGTGGGAGCAGTCAGATCGGCATCAGTCAGACACTTTGCCTTATCTTGTACATAGGATGTAAGTTGTCAAGCGACTACCCTTTTAATAAAATAATGCTGGTACTGCTTATTAGGTGGCTTTCTGCTGCAACCACTGCTTATTGATGCAGTATTTTAGTATTCTTTATATTGAGCTCTTTGCTGGTACTAGTGTTTATGGAAGGTGGGCTGTCAGCAAGTTACAATTTTGGACAGTGCTCTGCTCTCATTGTTTATGTGGGCACTGTGCTATCAGTGTTACAGGGGTACATCATTATGAAACTGGTAATTAAGGCATTATTTCCTTTTTCCTAGGACTTTCACGCCTTTTTTAATATACTCCTGATTTTGGCTTCAAAAATAGAAATAAAAACCTGCATTTTTGACCATACCCTAAAAGTAGGCAAGCATGAATATATATTCAATCTTAGCTTCCTCCCAGCACCACACACTCTGATGCAGTATGAGAGTACTGAAACTATTTTGACCAGTAACATAGATAGGTTTACAGCAACATAAGAATTACAGATGATTTGTGTGTTTTAATATGATATTTAGTCAATAGCAGCAATATGCAATGTTATAGTCACTGCTTCTCACGGCACATGCTCATGTACAGTCATAAACAAAATTTGTGAGACTAAAAGGGAATGTGTTCTGCACTCTTGAGTTGGCGCCCCAAAAAGGACTTTGTTAGTCTTTGAATATGTTGAAGAATTTTGCATCAAAATTAATAATGCTCATATCTTGTTTAATTATGCGCAATGTTCTTGTTTTGTTAGTGCAATGTTCTGGAAAGGATAGCATGGCGCCATACGATCCTTTCCAGAACATCGTGCTCCAGCATATACTTTCACCCCAGATATTACCTCTAAGGAAGATCCTGTTAGACAGAACGGTCGGTTATCTTACATTTTATGTTGTTTCCTTAATCTATGAGATCTAAGTACACCATTTTCTGGACATTTTGCTTGTTATTCTCATAATTAAACAAGAAAAGTTGTGAGAATGAAACAAATTTTTGTTTTTACAAAGTTTGCAGTTTCAGTGTTTTGGGTTTTTTTGTCAGATTTTTTTTATGGTATATGTGGCATAAACATCAAAAACTGAACATATACAGACGTGGACAAAATTGTTGGTACCCTTTGGTCAATGAAAGAAAAAGTCACAATGGTCACAGAAATAACTTTAATCTGACAAAAGTAATAATAAATTAAAATTCTATAAATGTTAACCAATGAAAGTCAGACATTGTTTTTCAACCATGCTTCAACAGAATTATGTAAAAAAATAAACTCATGAAACAGGCATGGACAAAAATGATGGTACCCCTAGAAAACACAGAACATAATGTGACCAAAGGGACATGTTAATTCAAGGTGTGTCCACTAATTAGCATCACAGGTGTCTACAACCTTGTAATCAGCCATTGGGCCTATATATATGGCTCCAGGTAATCACTGTGTTGTTTGGTGATATGGTGTGTACCACACTCGACATGGACCAGAGGAAGCAAAGGAAAGAGCTGTCTCAAGAGATCAGAAAGAAAATTATAGACAAGCATGTTAAAGGTAAAGGCTATAAGACCATCTCCAAGCAACTAGATGTTCCTGTGAGTACAGTTGCACATATTATTCATAAGTTTAAGATCCATGGGACTGTAGCCAACCTCCCTGGACGTGGCCGCAGGAGGAAAATTGATGACAAATCTAAGAGACGGATAATCCGAATGGTAACAAAAGAGCCTAGAAAGACTTCTAAAGAGATTCAAGGTGAACTTCATGCTCAAGGAACATCAGTGTCAGATCGCACCATCCGTCGTTGTTTGAGCCAAAGTGGACTACATGGGAGACGACCAAGGAGGACACCATTGTTGAAAACGAATCATAAAAAAGCAAGACTGGAATATGCCAAACTACATGTTGACAAGCCACAAAGCTTCTGGGAGAATGTCCTGTGGACAGATGAGACAAAAATCGAAGTTTTTGCCAAGGCACATCAGCTGTATGTTCACAGACGAAAAAATGAAGCATATCAAGAAAAGAACACTGTCCCTACTGTGAAACATGGAGGAGGCTCTGTTATGTTCTGGGGCTGCTTTGCTGCGTCTGGCACAGGGTGTCTTGAATCTGTGCAGGGTACAATGAAATCTCAAGACTATCAAGGAATTCTAGAGAGAAATGTACTAGCCAGTGTCAGAAAGCTTGGTCTCAGTCGCAGGTCATGGGTCTTGCAACAGGACAATGACCCAAAACACACCGCTAAAAACACCCAAGAATGGCTAAGAGGAAAAAATTGGACTATTCTAAAGTGGCCTTCTATGAGCCCTGACCTCAATCCTATTGAGCATCTTTGGAAGGAGCTGAAACATGCAGTCTGGAAAAGGCACCCTTCAAACCGGACACAACTGGAGCAGTTTGCTCATGAGGAGTGGGCCAAAATACCTGCTGAGAGGTGCAGATGTCTCATTGACAGTTACAGGAAGCGTTTGATTGCAGTGATTGCCTCAAAAGGTTGCGCAACAAAATATTAAGTTAGGGGTACCATCATTTTTGTCCATGCCTGTTTCATGAGTTTATTTTTTTACATAATTCTGTTGAAGCATGGTTGAAAAACAATGTCTGACTTTCATTGGTTAACATTTATAGAATTTTAATTTATTATTACTTTTGTCAGATTAAAGTTATTTCTGTGACCATTGTGACTTTTTCTTTCATTGACCAAAGGGTACCAACAATTTTGTCCACGTCTGTAGCTCAGCCAACCATGTATCTCAGAAATCACCTTTGCTGATGAAGATAGGATTAAAATAGGAAGAGCAAATAGTTAAAGTATGGTATATTTTCTAAAATATTAATGGCTTTTATTGAAAAACATCAACATTCCATAAAAAGATAGGGGAAAAAATATATATATATATATGTAGCAAGGCCGATTTATTGGCCTGTATTTGTGGGAGGGGCGTCCCGGCCTATATCTGGCTCACACCTCTCTCCATGTTACGTCGGACGGCAGCGGTGTTCCTGTTACAGCGTCTCCTAGGTAACACATCGTCACTTCCGGTCGGCGCTTCCTCTGTCAGTTCGGCGTCCTGGTCTGCATCGTGCGGCGGGTAAGTAGCTGCTGCCGCAGCGCAGCTTCGGTTCTTCAAGTCCGGTCGGTGGGGTCGGTCCCTCTAAGGTAAGAGAGGGACATCCCCACACCGGAGCGGCAGTCTGGCAGCACGCCCCGCTCCCACGTGACTCGCACGCAGGTGGCAGGAGTCAGCGAGACTCCGATTCCTTCGGCGGTTCCTCCGTTCAAGTTTCATTTTCTCAGGGGCATGTTGTTCAGAGGCGTGTGTAGAGTAGTCCAGCGGGAGTTGTTGCCCGCATTAGGTGTGTGGCACTGCATTTCCCGCATCAAGTACGTGTTACTGCGTTGCCCGCATAAAGTGTGTTACTGCATTGCCCGCATTAAGTGTGTGTTACTGCATTGCCCGCATAAAGTGTGTGTTACTACATTGCCCGCATTGAGTGTGTGTTACTGCATTGCCCACGTCAGAGTGTGTGTTACTGCATTGCCCGCATAAAGTGTGTGTTACTGCTTTACCCGCGTTGAGTGTGTGTTACGGCATTGCCCGCATCAAAGTGTGTGTCACTGTATATTTGCTGCTCCTAACTTGACGGCAATGGGTACTGATAGCGTTTGGTGGGGGGCAAAGTCTGGCACGGGCCGCCGTGCTCTTAGCTAGGTGGGGGGGGGGGTAGCTGTGTCATACAGGGTGAGTTGTTGGGGTGCCGTGCCCCCAGTAACAAGTAACCCCGATATGTTTGGCGCCGGGGCCTTCACAGTGCATGGCGAAAAAAAAAAAAAAAAAAAAAAAAAAAAAACCCTGTCTTCATACATCTAGCTTACCACTTAGTTAGCCGTGTTTTCTGGCGCTGGGTCATCAATCGTTCAGCCAACTCCACGATTTCTCCCGGTAATCAGACAGTTGTACCTCGTTACCCAGCCTGGGTTTATTGTACACTGGTACTAGCGTTAATGAAAAAAAAAAAAAAAAAAAAAACTTCTGTTTTTATGCGTACAGGTCTACTTCTGCGGTTGATCCCCTTTTTGTTCCTTTCATACCAGCGTATTGTCCTGTCTCGGTAAGGTCTTTTGGTCTAATTCGTCCGCTGTCGCACATCTCCTCTTCCTCCATATCTCTGCTGTCAGGTGGTCACCAGGGTCAGGTTTCTTTGCATGACGTTTCTGCAGTGACGGTGGTGGTGTCAAAGCACGGGTGTTAGTCAGTCTTGGCACTCAACAGTGGTAGTGACGGTTCGTCGTTTTTGCTTGTTTCCACAGTCCGGTCATGTCTCACGGGTCAGATATTGTGGATGCTTCTGGCGAAGACCTGGGTTCTAGGGCATCGGAATCCGGCAGTATTCCATCTCTGCGCAATTGGACTGTGCCGAAACTCATGTCTGAGTTAGCCAAAAGAGGAATTCCTTTCCCGGCCGCTGCCCGGAAGGCGGAATTGTATAGGCTACTGGTGTCCACCCCGGCAGAACCTGGTCTCCATGGCCACGGTTCAGACCTCGTTAACTCAGCTCCACGTCATGCTGAATAGCCTCACCTCCTCCGTGTCCGGGGTACAGTCCAGATTGGAGTCGGTAGAGGCTAGGGTCGCTGGCTTGTCCTCACCCGCCACTCTGTTACCAGTCGTAGCGGCACCCGTTGCCAGTACTTCAGGTAACTTTGTTACAGTGCCCAACGTCACTCCAGCTCATTTTATTCCGGCTAACATCAAGAAGGATATCCTCGATGGCAGAGACGTGAACTTAGCCTCCCTTCTAATTGCCACTCGTGATTTATCGGACAACAGGGTCATTGCGTGCGGCGATGTTTCTGTCGTCCTGAAGGGGCGCGATCTGAGGCTTAGCAGGAAATTAACGATTCCAGAGTTCGTACTTGCCTTTAGTCTCTACCGAGACATCATCTGTTCAGTGCGACCAGATAGGAGAGAGGAGTTGGACCTGTACCTCTTCAGGGTCACTGAGTTGGGCTACAAGTACGGAGGCTTCGGTTTTTATGACTACCATTGCTCCTTTTCTGCCAAGGCAGCAGCTGCACTCAGTCAGTTCCAGTTCACTACCAACTGGGCCAACATAGACACAGAAATATTCTGTAGGCATTTCGCTGGACTGAAAGCACCGGCATGCTCTTCATGCCAGTCTATCTATCACACTGGAGAGTGGTGTCATAATGCCGCAAGCGCCCCCAGGTCCAACTCTTCTCCTCCTGTTCCTGGTCCATCTACTGGCATCCAGCAAAATTTGGCGGTTGATAAACTCGGCCGGCCAATCAAATATCTGGGCAGATCACAGATCTGCAACAACTACAATTTTGCCACTTGCAATTATAGTCAGTGCCGTCTGTTACACATTTGCGCCAATTGTTTTCGGGCCCACCCGAAAGTGGCCTGCTCATTAAAGACTGACAAACATTGCATGAGCGTGGTAAATGTAGATCTCTTGCAATCATACTTACAAGGGCATCAGGATGCTGCCTTCTGCGACTTTCTTGTGTCAGGTTTCACCCATGGTTTCCACACAGGGCTCGTGGCTTTACCGGATCACACCCATGAGTGTAGGAACTTGCAGTCCGCATCCCTCAACCCCGGGTCCATAGACAGACTCCTCCAGTTGGAGCTAGACAAGGGGTACATCATCGGCCCCTTCTTGTCCTCCCCATTCGAGCGCTGGAGGGTCAGCCCCATAGGGGTGGTCACGGGAAAGTTCAGCCACAAAGAGCGATTGATTTTCGATCTATCGGCTCCTCACGGGTTAGCTACTCCCAGCATGAATTCACTCATTCCGGCGGAGGAGGTCAGCATGGTGTACGCCTCCATCGATCAGGCTATTGCACTCATCCTTGCCACAGGCACCGGGGCGATCTTGTCCAAAGCGGACATATCAGACGCCTTCAAGTTGATGCCTATCAGGCCAGAACTTTGGCAGTGGCACGGGATCAAGTGGAATTCCCGTTATTATTTTGCCACCAAATTGACTTTCGGATCCCGTAGCAGCCCTTGGATTTTCGATCAGCTGGCAAAAGCCCTACACTGGATACTCGAGAACAGGTTTGGTTGCGAACACGTGATACATTACTTGGACGATTTTGTGCTGATCGAATCTCCACAGGGCTCGCGTTGCGATCTTCAGAACTTGTTAGCTTGTTTCGCTCAGCTAGGGGTTCCGGTTTCCCCCAAGAAGGTTGATGGTCCAGCGACCACCATCACCTTCCTGGGCATCGTGTTGGACACAGAGACCATGTCAGCAAAATTGCCAGAAGACAAGTTGGCTAGGGTCAGGGCAGTCATTCGCAGTTTCGTCACAGGGAGGGTCTCCACCAAGGTGGAATTACAGTCATTGTTAGGCATGTTAAATTTTGCCATGCGCGTCATTCCCCAGGGTAGATCTTTTGTGGCCAGATTGTTACCACTCCTCTCAGCAGCTCCCTGTCAGGATAGTCCAGTATTCCTGGATAGTCAAGCACAAGCGGATTTGAGCATGTGGGACCACTTCTTGAGTCATTGGAATGGCGTGTCCATGTTTGTCCCGGCGGTCTCGCATAGCTCCCCCGTCATATTCTCCAGCAGCGGGGTCAGCCCTGGGTTCGCTGCTATTTTTGGCCCCCATTGGCTGAACGGGGCATGGCCGGGGGAGATTTGCGAGACCACGGGAACCCCCCAGACGACGGAGGTCAGGGACTTGTATCCCATAGTGGCGGCAGCTCGTGTTTGGGGCTACCAGTGGACAGGCCGCACTGTGGTCTTCGCCTCTGCTAGTCCTTCCTCCCTGGCCATCCTTGACAGTGGCAAATCCAGGTCTCAACTGGTCATGTCTTTGATGAGACGTCTGGTACAGTTGTCGCTCCTACATAACTTCTTATTCTGTGGTTCCCTTATATGTGGTGCGCAAGTAGTAGCAGTTGACGCTTTAGGTAAGATGGATTACTCTTTATTTTCCCAGGTTTGCCCCGAAGCCGATGCGTCGATAACCCCGTCTCCACGTCCGGCCACGCTCTTTCTCAACTAAACAAATACCTGACCACGGCCCATGGGCTGTTTGCCAGGTCGCTCTCGGCTAATACCACCCGAGCGTACAACACTGGCTGGCGGTTGTACTGCAGATTCCAGCAGGAACACCCCCGAGGCGGCCTGAGCCACATAGACTTCATATTGGCGTTCATCGGGTACTGCCATGAGCACATGCACCTTTCTCCCGGTACCGTCAAAACTCGCTTGCAGCCAGAAAGAACGTCGTTGTTTTCCAGTCATGTGGTCAAGGCCACGTTGAAAGGTTTACAGAACTGTACCCCAGGTGTTACCCCCCGTAGACAGCCTGTGTCTGGCCCTATCTTCAGAGGCATGTCCGATTTTTTAGACCTTAGGCCCTTCGGGGTTCTCCAGAGCTTAGTACTCAAAGCCGCCATTTATTTGGCCTTTTATGGCTTCATGAGGCCGGGGGAGTTCACGTCGCTGTCACTCAGCAGCCCCTTCCTTTCCCGCCGACAGTTGGTTCCCAGCCCAGAGGGCTTCGTCTTGTCTTTACCCGTGACCAAAACCTCCCAGTCGGGTCCCCCTACCCAGATTAGATTCTTCCCCACATCACACAAATGGTGTCCGGTCCACGTTCTGCAGGAATTATCCGAGGCACTGGCCAATCGCGGCGCTGATACCCCACTATTACCCTTCGGGACAGCAGCGTTGTCCACATCCCAATTCGTAGCGCACGCACGCACACTGGCGGCCAATTTAGGTTTAGACCCCCTCACCGTGTCAGGGCATTCGTTCAGGATAGGAGCAGCCTCGGCCGCTTCCAGGAATCAGGTGCCAGCTCACATCATTCGTAAGTTGGGCCGGTGGCGCTCTTCTTGTTACAGTCGGTATGTTCCGAACCCTGTCAGTGAGATTCATTGTGCCTTTCAGAATTTGGTGTTGTAAATATGTCAATAAAGACGTCTGTATTTTCATGCTGGGTTTTTGGCCTCTTTCAGGTGTACTCTCGACGGAAGCGGTTATGCCACAACTCAAGCCGCCAGTACTGTTTGGGGGGTATTTCAGGGCAGTAGGTTCTTTCACACATAGCCCCGGCCACAAGTAGCAAGGCCGATTTATTGGCCTGTATTTGTGGGAGGGGCGTCCCGGCCTATATCTGGCTCACACCTCTCTCCATGTTACGTCGGACGGCAGCGGTGTTCCCCACCCAGCCCGCCCCATTCCTTTACATTCTCCCACAGGGTATACCCTCTTTCAGGTGTACTCTCGACGGAAGCGGTTATGCCACAACTCAAGCCGCCAGTACTGTTTGGGGGGTATTTCAGGGCAGTAGGTTCTTTCACACATAGCCCCGGCCACAAATATATATATATATATATATATATATATATATATTTTTTTTTTCTTCTGCTGTATATCTTTTAATTTAGAGGTGTAGTAAATAAATAGTTTGTTTTGTCAGTTTACATTCAGTAATATCCTTTTACTTTGGTCAGCTGCATAACTCCAAAGAACAAACCATTTCTTTATGATACCAGTAAAAAAAAAAAATAACAGCAATGCTGCTGTTTGTAGAAGCACATTGCATTTAGCAACGTGGCATCAGCCTTGAAAGTGATAACTTTCCGTTTGTGGAAAGTGAGGTAGTCATGGAGACGGCAGGGTATACCATGTCTGTAGCCCGGTGTTGTAAACAAAGGTCATTGTGGTGACAGATTTGTGTTGTAACATAACTGCTATAATGCACATTGCACCATCTGCTGCTATGTCATAAAGTTATGATGGTCAGTCCCTAAATTGCAAGTTGCAATTCAACTTGAAAGCCAAAGTAATGTGAGAACAAATACTAAGCATTTGCATAATAAAAAGGCAACATAACCCGACTACTGGGCGAAGGACCTAGGAAAAGTAAACGTGTAAACACACAAAAACATCATTCTATTTAAAAAGCTAAAAATTTATAATGCAGCTTAGGGTAAGCGCTGTTCATGGAGCTGGTATGTTATATAGGTTTTGTCGAGTGACACAGAGATACTCTCATAGAGGAGAAATGCATTTTTCTGATCATTTAAGGGTTTAGCCTCACGTTCAGGTTCTTAATGCATTTTGTGAAGCCAAAACCAGTAGTGAATTAAAAAAAGGCGAAGAGTTGTATCTGTCCTTTATACTTTCGCTCCTTTTATGATCCACTCCTGAATTTGGCTTCCCAAGACATCCTCCCAAAACTTTAGCGTGTGCCTGTACCATAATACATTTTCAAAGCAGTAACTCACACTGTATCTGTCATGAATTATCCAATTTTTGTTAAATCTAAGGCTCTTTCCACAATGGCACCGTGGTTTCAGTCCATTAGGACTATTGTGCCTGATGTGCAGATTAACATAGTAACATAGTACATAAGGCGGAAAAAAAGACAATTGTCCATCCAGTTCGGCCTGTCATCCTGCAAGATGATCCAGAGGAATGCAAAAAAAAACTGTGAGGTAGAAGCCAATTTTCCCCACTTTAGGGGAATAAAAAATTCCTTCCCGACTCCAATCAGGCAATCAGAATAACTCCCTGGATCAACGACCCCTCTCTAGTAGCTATAGCCTGTAATATTATTACGCTCCAGAAATACATCCAGGCCCCTCTTGAATTCCTTTATTGTACTCACCATCACTACCTCCTCAGGCAGAGAGTTCCATAGTCTCACTGCTTTTACCGTAAAGAATCCTCTTCTAGGTTTGTGTACAAACCTTCTTTCGTCCGAACGCAGAGGATGTCCCCTCATCACAGTCCTGGGGATAAATAGCTGATGGGATAGATCTCTGTACTGACCCCTGATATTTTTATACATATTAATTAGATCTCCCCTCAGTCGTCTTTTTTCTAAAGTGAATAACCCTAATTTTGATAATCTTTCAGGGTACTGTAGTTGCCCCATTCCAGTTATTACTTTAGTTACCCTCCTCTGGACCCTCTCCAGCTCTGCTATGTCTGCCATGTGTGGTCTGACTAGCCATTTGTAAAGTGGTAGGACTATGTTGTTATCACGGGCATCTATGCCCCTTCTGATGCAACCCATTATCTTATTGGCCTTGGCAGCACTGTTTTTTGCAGCTTAGTTTGCTGTTTATTAAAATTCCTAGATCCTTTTCCATGTCAGTTTTACCGATTATTTTACCATTTAGTATGTACAGGTGACTTGCATTATTCCTTCCCATGTGCATAACTTTACATTTGTCAGTGTTAAATCTCATCTGCCACTTATCTGCCCAAGCCTCCAATCTATCCAGATCGCTCTGTAGTAGTATACTGTCCTCTTCAGTGTTAATTACTTTACATAGTTTAGTGTCACCTGCAAAAATTGATACTTTACTATGCAAGCCTTCTACAAGATCATTAATAAATATATTGAAGAGAATAGGGCCCAATACTGACCCCTGAGGTATCCCACTAGTGACAGTGACCCAATCTGAGTGTGTCCGTTAATACCCACCCTCTGTTTTCTATCACTCAGCCAGTTACTTACCCACATACAGACGTTTTTTCCCAGTCCGAGCATTCTCATTTTATATACTAACCTTTTATGCAGTACAGTGTCAAATGCTTTGGAGAAGTCCAGATATACGACATCCATTGATTCGCCACTGTCAAGTCTAGAACTTACCTCCTCATAGAAACTGATTAAATTAGTTTGACATGACCGTTCCCTCATGAAGCCATGCTGATATGGCGTTATTTGCTTATTTCCGTTAAAGGGGTTGTCCAAGTTATATTTATTGATGACCTATCCTCAGGATAGGTCATCAACATCAGAACGGCTGGGGTCCGACACCCGGCACCCCCTCCGATCAGCTGTTTGAAGAGAAGGCGTGTGCGGTGTCAGCTCTGCCTCCTCTTCACTGTTTACCTTCTAGCCGTTGCATCTGCAGTGGTGAGCCGGTGTAATTACACCCAAGCCTTCCGATTGAAATGAATAGGACAGCTTGGGTGTAATTACACCTGCTCACCACTGCAGATGCAACAGCTAGAAGGTAAACAGTGAGAATAGGTCATCAATAAATATAATAGGTCATCAATAAATATAATTTGGACAACCCCTTTAAGATGCTCTAAGATAGCATCTCTTAGAAAACCTTCAAACAGTTTACCCAAAACAGATGTTGAACTTACCGGCCTTTAGTTTCCAGGCTCTGTTTTTGGACCCTTTTTAAATATTGGCACCACATTTGCCATGCGCCAATCCTGTGGGACATTCCCTGTCAGTATAGAGTCTGCAAATATCAGAAATAAGAGTCTGGCTATGACATTACTTAATTCCCTTAGGATACGGGGGTGTATGCCATCCGGTTCTGGCGATTTGTCTATTTTAGTTGAAGTCCCTCATAATAACCACCTCATTATGATTTGCCGCCTTGTCTACCTCGTTTAGTAGTAGATTTTCTATGGACTCTGGTATATTAGGTGGTTTATAGTAAACGCCTATTAGTAATTTATTATTGTTTTTAGCTCCATGTATCTCTACCCACAGTGACTCCACATGTTCATGTCCCTCACCTATATCTTCATCGAGTGTGAGCTTTACACAAGACTTTACATAAAGGCAAACCCCTCCCTCTCCGATTTTGACAATCCTTTCTAAACAGACTGTAACCTTGTACATTAACTGCCCAGTCATAGCTATCATCCAGCCATGTCTCAGTTATTCCCACTATGTCATAGTTCTCACACATCACTAATTCTAGCTCCCCAGTTTTATTAGTAAGGCTTTTGAGAGGTTTGTGTATATTTTTTACCCTACACCTTTCCTTCTGAACTGTTCTAGTCCCTCCTTCCATTTCTCCCCCAGTCCTACTACCTTGCCCCCGGTCTCTATCTGCACTATCTTCCCTTCCTATAAAGTAATGTCCCTCCCCCCAGTCCCTAGTTTAAACTCCTCCAACCTTCTAGCCATCTTTCTCCCCAACACAGCTGCCCCTTCCCCATTGAGGCGCAGCCCATCCCTAAGATAGAGCCTGTAGCCGATAGAGAAGTCGGTCCAGTTCTCCAGGAACCTAAACTCCTCCATCCTACACCAGTTCTTGAGCCACTTGTTAATCTCTCTAATCTCCATCTGCCTTTATTGTGTGGCCCGTGGTACAGGCAGTATTTCGGAAAATACTACCTGAGGTCCTTGCCCTAAGCTTTTGACCTAAATTCCTGAAATCATTTTTAAGGACTCTCCATCTACCTCTAACTTTGTCATTGGTTCTGATATGGACTATGACTGCTGGATCTTCTCCAGCCCCTCCCAATAATCTGTCAACCCATCCCACGATGTGTCGAACTCTAGCGCCAGGAAGACAGCAGACTGTTTGTCGATCACAGTCTTTGTGACAGATTGCCCTATCTGTTCCCCTAATAATGGAGTTTCCCACTACCAGCACCTGTCTGGCCTGCCCTGATCTCCTGGTTCTGAGCTTACTGGAGCTGACATTCCCCTGACTGGCAGAGGAAGTGTCCGGCTGCAGCAGTGCTGTTCCTGGACTGACATCCCCCAGCCTCATCTGCCAAACGTGCAAACTTGTTGGGGTTGGGATCAGGGCTAGCCTCCCTGGCACTCTTCCCTCTACCCCGCTTTCTAACTGTTACCCAGCTAGCTACCTCACTTTCCTCAGCCTCCTCTCTGTCACCCTCCCCCTCATCTACCCCAAAGAGTGCTTGCTCGGTGAGAAGCAAACTCTTTTGCAAATTGTCAATGCCTCTCAGTGTTGCAACTTGCCCCTTTAGAGACTTGATTTGCAATTCTAAACAGGTAATTTGCTCACATCTTGAACAAAGATATACACCCTCGAACGGCTATTCCAGGACTGCATACATCAGGCAAGATGTGCACTGGACTGCGTTGTCAATTGTGCAACACATACTAAATGGGGATTACAACAGTAAAAAAGTAAAACAGTAAATATGATTTAGAATTAGACCCTGTCTGCTTTAGTTGAAGGACTACCTAGAATTAAACCAACAACACACAAGGATATTAATGTAGTCCATTGCACTAGTTAAAAAAAAACACTGACACCAAACAATAATGGATCTTATTAGAAGTCAGTTAGGGCAGTTAGAGAATGAATCCACTATATAAGGCATGTGAATCCTTCAAAAATTAGATCTCTGATTTAAAAATGTCCAAGCTTTGCGTTTTTCTGGAAAAAGTCTATCACTGCCTCGTGAAAATGCTTAGAGGGGTTCTGCAGTTTGTTTAAACTGATGATCTATCCTCTAGATAGATCATCAGCATCTGATGGGCAGGGGTCCGACAACCGGGACCCCCGCCAATCAGCTGTTTGAAAAGGCAGCGGCGCTCCAGGAACTTGAGAACAGGGGTCCTCTCCATAAATTAAGCAATAGTTATCATGTGTGACCACAACTCCATTCACTTCTATGGGACAGATTGAGGAAGCTGGGTTCTGTACTCTGCAGTCCTACAGAAGTGAATGGAACAGTGGTCACTCAAGTGCACCACTACTCCATGTACACAAGGGACTTGGCGACCCCTGTTCTTGTCATCACAGGAGACCCAGGCAGATTCATAGCCCATTGTACATTTAAGATTATTACATTATTTACATACATATAGGGTTTAATCAAATGTGTAGCCAGTTTAAAAATTGTAGTGATGTACAATAAAATATCATTTTTTACCAGATTTGTTAAATGGGATGGTCACTTTATGGTTACTGTTGACCACATGTTTTTGTGAGATGATTATATGAAACTTACTAATATAGTATTTCTTGAAATTCTGCACCATTTTATATACAGTTGCAAGAAAAAGTATGTGAACCCTTTAAAATGATATGGATTTCTGCACAAATTGGTCATAAAATGTGATCTGATCTTCATCTAAGTCACAACAATAGACAATCACAGTCTACTTAAAGAGGACCTTTCACCGATATTTACACTGTGAACTAAGTATGCAGACATGTAGAGCGGCGCCAGGGGATCTCACTGCACTTACTATTATCCCCGGGCGCCGCTCCGTTCTCCTGCTATGCCCTCCGGTATCTCTGCTCACTAAGTTATAGTAGGCGGAGTCTGCCCTTGTTCTTCTGTGTGCTGGCCAATCGCATTGCACAGCCTGGGAGAAAATAACCTCCCAGGCTGTGAGCTCTGCGCTGCGATTGGCCAGCGCTAGAGCAGAACAAGAGCAGACTCCCCCTACCATAAATTTGGGACTGAAATCTCCGCCTACTATAACTTAGTGAGCGGAGATACCGGAGGGCATAGCAGTAGAACGGAGTGGCGCCCGGGGATAACAGTAAGTGCAGTGAGATCCCCGGGCGCCGCTCTACATGTCTGTATACTTAGTTCACAGTGTAAAAATCGGTGAAAGGTCCTCTTTAAACTAATAACACACAAATAATTAAATGTTACAATGTTTTTATTGAACACACCATGTAAACATTGCCAGTGTTGGTGGAAAAAGTATGAACCCCTAGACTAATGACATCTCCAAGAGCTAATTGGAGTGAGGTGTCCGCCAACTGGAGTCCAATCAATGAGATTAGATTGAAGGTATTGGTTACAGTTGCCCTGGCCTAAAGACACACCAGTTCTGGGTTTGCTTTTCACAAGAAGCATTGCCGGATGTGAATGATGCCTCGCACAAAAGAGCTCTCAGAGGTCCTACGACTAAGAATTGTTGACTTGCATTAAGCTGGAAAGGGTTATAAAAGTATCTCCAAAAGCCTTGCTGTTCATCAGTCCACGGTAAGACAAATTGTCTATAAATGGAGAAAGTTCAGCACTGCTGCTACTCTCCCTAGGAGTGGCCGTCCTGTAAAGATGACTGCAAAGGCACAGCACAGATTGCTCAATGAGGTGAAGAAGAATCCTAGAGTGTCAGCTAAAGACTTACAAAAGTCTCTGGCATATGCTAACATCCCTGTTAGCGAATCTACGATACGTAAAACACTAAACAAGATGGATTTCATGGGAGGATACCACAGAGGAAGTCACTGCTGTCCAAAAAAGTCACGTTTACAGTTTGCACAAGAGCACCTGGATGTTCCACAGCAGTACTGGCAAAATATTCTGTGGACAGATGAAACTAAAGTTGAGTTGTTTGGAATAAACACACAACACTATGTGTGGAGAAAAAGAGGCACAGCACATCAACATCAAAACCTCATCCCAACTGTAAAGTATGGTGGTGGGGATATCATGGTTTGGGGCTGCTTTGCTGCATCAGGGCCTGGACGATTGCTATCATCAAATGAAAAATGAATTACCAAGTTTATCAAGACATTTTGCAGGAGAACTTAAGGCTATCTGTCCACCAGCTGAAGCTCAACAGAAGATGGGTGTTGCAACAGGACAACGACCCAAAGCATAGAGATAAATCAACAACAGAATGGCTTAAACAGAAGAAAATATGCCTTTTGGAGTGGCCCAGTCAGAGTCCTGACCTCAACCCGATTAAGATGATGTGGCATGACCTCAAGAAAGCGATTCACACCAGACATCCCAAGAATATTGCTGAACTGAAACAGTTCTGCAAAGAGGAATGGTCAAGAATTACCCCTGACCATTGTGCACATCTGATCTGCAACTACAGGAAATGTTTGGTTGAAGTTATTGCTGCCAAACGAGGTTCAACCAGTTATTAAATCCAAGGGTTCACATACTTTTTCCACCTGCACTGTGAATGTTTACATGGTGTGTTCAATAAAAACATGGTAACATTTAATTCTTTGTGTGTTATTAGTTTAAGCAGACTATGATTGTCTATTGTTGTGACTTAGATGAAGATCAGGTCACATTTCATGACCAATTTGTGCAGAAATCCATATCATTCCAAAGGGTTCACATACTTTGCAACTGTATTTTATTAGGTATGCCTCCCTTGTTTAGGAAGTTTTTAGTACTGTCTACACAGTAGTCCTGCCCATAAGATGGCCGTTGATGGAAGGTCATGTGACCAGGCAAACCACTTCCATGTGATGTCTCTTCTATTCAAATATATTGCACCATCACTAAACTCTCAATGGAACAAATGCAGATGGCAAGTGCAGTATGTCTGAATGGAGAAGACATCACATGGAGGAGATTTGCCTGATCACATGACCCTCCATCAGAGGCCATCTTATTGATGGTTCTTATTGTGGACAGCACAAAAGACTTTATAAACAAGATAGAATACCTTATGAAATAGAAAATAGTACAGAATTTCAGCAAAGACTATATTAGTAAGTTTCATATAATCATCTTACAAACACATTGGTCAACAGTAACCAAAAAGTGGCTAACACCTTAAAGGCAATTTTTCAACAGTAATTTTTAAACAAGATTTTCAAATACATTAAGCTATGAGATTGAAAATATCTTTATACGTGAGGGCACCTATTAGGGCTCTCTGACTCCGCACAAATTGCAGCTGATTTATGCGGGTTCCATCTGCAGGGCATTTTGTGGTAATCTTACATTCAGGGGACCATTTTGACAACAAAATGTTGACCCAAAGCAGACTCCTTCAGTGATTCCATTTATCTAGTAGACAGACATTACATATATTGTCTTTAATCAAAACATAATATGCAATACATAAAAATTATTTTAATGTTTAAATATGAAGTATTACATTTTCTAAAAGGTGCTTGGTTTCGCTGAGTTATGTTTAACAGAATAGATTTAGCACAGATGCTGCAAAGGTAATTGAATGCTGGAGATATGATCTTCGGTTGTGCTACCAGGCACCAACAAATTAACACATTTAATCAAGTGAGAAGGAAATTCACCATGCAGGTATTGACTTTCTAGAAGATCTAACACGTTAAGCACATCTATTGCACCAAAAAAGAATCAAGTCAGTCTGTGAGAAGACATGCCTATTAAGTAGTGTTTTCAGTGATAACTGTGATTGTAGGTAATTCTATATCACTTTAGGCCATGAAACTTCCATTTGAAATTATTGAAGCTATTAGCTCTTGAGAGATGGGAAACACAAACAGACTACAGTACATCTCCAGTGCAAGAGAGTAATAGCAAAATAAAAAATATGTTTTGTACATCTATCTGTCTATCTATCTCATATCTATCTATTTATCTATCTCTAACTGTTATATACACTGTTATAATTATTAGTGCTTAGAAGTGATAAGCAGCAGGGGCAATATTAAAATTTGTGATATTTAGCATATATTATGTAGAATATTCGTCATATATTTGCAAATTCTTGAATTTGCAAATTCTCGAGTATTTTCTTGATTGCCGAAATCGGCAATGTAATATTTGCGTAATGCGCGCAAAATACAGGCGAGGGTCACTTTTGCTACATTTTCCAAGCTAGAATTTTCCTGAGACTGGAGAAAATGGTTGGCACGGCAGAACATTAAAAATGGCTTTATATGCAGATAGAGTGCTCCAATATATTCGCAATTGCGCTAATCGGCACTAATGATGCAAAACTTTTGGCACAATATGTGAAACTTTACATTTTAGCAGGTCTGACTACAAATTACTGATTGGTGCACTATGCATTGTTGTGACATCACAGCACTATATCTGTAGTATATTTGTATGGACAGCAGAACCTCTCACACCACCTAACACACTGCACTGCAACAGCTACACTATCAGGATATATCCTACACTGATTATCTCCCACTAGCTATCTGTATTATATATATAAGCTATCTAACTATCTATCTAATGTAATGAGTGAAAAGCACAGAGAACAGCAATGACACTGCTGTCTCTCTCAGAACTCCATAAAACTACAGAAAATGGCTGCTGTGGAGGTTCTTATATAGTAAGGGGTAGGCAACTTTCCTATTGCTTGCTAGGGATGTTACTAAGCTCAGATAAAGACATTGCAGCCTTCTCATTGGCCCACAAGCAAGATGCAGAGAGGGATCATGGGTTCAGATGGAAAAAAAAAATCTAGAATATTCAAAAATACCAATATATATCACTATATTCTAAATAGTTGCGAATTCTCGAAGTGCCAATATTCGCGATTAATATTCACGATTTGAATATTCGTGCCCAACACTAGTGCTGACATTTTTCCCCATTTATACAGGTGAAAATTGAAAAATTAGAAAATCATGCAAAAAGGTAATTTTTTATGCATTTATTTCAGTAATGCAACTTAACATATTGTGAAAAGGTTCAATATTCTAGGCTCAAAGTGTCACACTCTAGTCAGCTAATTAATCCATACCCCTGATCAAAGGGTACCTGACATTGTGAATTTGGGGTTTTCATAAACTGTAAGCCATAATCATCCAAATTATAACAAATAAAGACTTGAAATATCTCACTTTGCATGCAATGAGTCTATCTCATGTATTAGTTTCACCTTTTAAATTGCAATACTGAAATAAATTAACTTTTTTTTCGAGTTTCACCTTTATATAGGATGACAAAATGTTTCCATCAATCATTTCCTAAAATAGAATATTGCTAGAAAACTCTTTACCAGCTGCCTATATGTATTTTCTTTTAATGACAGGCACCGAAAGGGTTTCCCAGGTTTGACCAACCAAGCCATTTTTACTTTAATTGTTAACATATGTTTAAGGTTTTATAAAGTAATTAATATATTTATATGCTATAGATATTTGAGCATATATAATGGCATAAAGGCTACAATCCATTTAACTTGTGTAAAGGCTGGTGAAAATATTTTATATTTTCTGCAAATTTCTTCTGGGCTACAGAAATTGCTAAATTAAAAAAATGAAAGTCAATTTGGGTATTTTGGTTGGAATAGGAAGAATAATTAATTTTTTGTCCTCCTCCGTGTTGATGGGTTTGGCAAGTTCTAGGTTGTAGAATGGAATATTTGTAATAATAGATTATTTGTTATATAATCTATTTGATTTATGTTGTAAGCAAACCCCCCCCATCCCCCCCAAAAAAATAAAAAAAATAAGCAGACAATATGTGGTCATGCAGTGCAGGTCCTTTTTCTTATCCCTATTTCAATTGAGCTGTTGTCAAACCTGCACTGTATTTAGCTGTCGGTTCCATAGACAGTGATTGGAGCGATAATGCACATACTTGACCAAAAACACAAAACTTACCTCTAACCAAAACAAAATGAACCGTAGGTAGTTTGCGAACGAGAGCAAAACAAATCCCCAAAAATTATTTAAATATATAAATGCTAAAAAACAAGGTCAGAGCAGGAAGGTCCCCTAAACAACAATAACGGGTGGATTGTCAGTGAAGATAAGGAAAAGGCAGAGTTAATAAATTAGTTTTTTAGCTCTGTATATAGAAAAGAAAAGAAAGGAGCTAATAGTGGCTCCAGAGCTGTTAGTACACCCAGTAATATACTCAGCTGGATAACTGTAGATAAGGTCCAAACTAAGTTAAATAAGGTCAATGTAAACAAGTTTCTGGGTCCAGATGGATTGCACTGAATAGTTCTTAAATAACTCGGTTCAGTTATTTTATGTTTATAATTTTTAGAGATTCTCTAGGGTTTGCTGCAGAGCCAAGTGACTGGCGCAAGGCAAATGTGGTGCCCATATTCAAAAATGGTTCCAGGTCCTCCACAGGTAATTATAGACTAGTAAGTTTAACTTCTGTTGTGGAAAATATTCAAAGGACTCTATACAAGAGTATGTGACTGTTAATAATATCATAAGTGATAACCAGCAATGGTTTACGAAAAAGTGATTTGTTTTTTATGAGGAGGTGAGTAGAAGCCTGGACAGAGGGCAACTGTGGATGTAGCATTCTTGGATTTTGCAGAGGGATTTGATACTGTCCCTCATAGACATTTAGTGGTGAAAGTAAGGTCTATAGCTGACTTGGACACTCTGAGTGTTTGGGCATCAACTTGTCAAATGAGGTTTAATGTGGATCAATGTAAAGTTATGCATCTTGTTAGTAATAACTCTGTGCATCATATGTCCTAGGGGAAGTAATACTGGGAGGGTCTCTTGTAGAAAATGATTTGGGTGTACTTGTAGATCGTAGATTAAATAACAGCATACAATGTCAATCTGCTGCTTCCAAGGTTAGCAGGATATTGTCGTATTAAACAAGGCATGGGCTCGCAGGAAAGGGATGTAATATTACCACTTTACAAAGCTTTAGTGAAGCGTCTGGAATATATAGTTCTGGGTACCAGTCTATTAAAAAGATGACAGGGGAACATGATCAACCTATACAAATGGGAGCCATACAAAAAATATGGTGAAAAACTGTTCCATGTAAAACTGTCTCAAAAAACAAAGGGGCACTGCCTCTGACTGGAGAAGAAAAAGTTCAGTCTCCAGAGCTGTCAAAGATTCTTTTCTGTAAGAACTGTGAATCTGTGGAATAGTCTACCTCAGGATTTGGTCATAGCAGTAACGATTGGCAGTTTTAAGAAGGGTTTAGATTAATTCTTAAATTACATTAATGCTTATGAAAATGTTGGAAAGTCTGGGCCTCGCTCCCCTTGTTCTAAAATTCCCATCCCCACCTATTTCTTGGTTGAAGTTGATGGGCTTATGTCTTATTTCAACCGTATTAACTATGTAACTATGTAACTTTAGAAACAAATACATGCCAGAATAGACAAAAATGAAAAGGAACACATCTGTATTAATAGTTCAGTATTAGTAATGTATAAGGATTTAATTAATTTATATGATCAGATGGGTGAAGTTCTTCAGTCTATGACATTGTTTACTGACTGATAAGATGTGCTAATCAATGGGTCCTCCTCTTCTGCAATGCAGTTTCTTTGTGCAAGAATGGAAGGCTTTACGGAGCTGGAGATAGGTTTTCCTTTGACCTATATCATCATTTTTTAAGGTACATTGAATAAGTTTCCTTAAGGCATAGCCATTGAATCTCTCTCTATGGAATTGTACATGCTACTGGTGTTGCAAGGGGAATGAGAATAGCAAGTTCCCTGTTTTCCATTGCTTGCCCAAGAGATTTTCACAATTGCAAGTAGCACATCCACTGTGAGGTTCTGACTCTTCTTAGAACTGAAAAATGTAAGATGAAGAAAATGTAGAGTATTTGTTTCTTTATCACAATAGTTTCTATTTCCTCCATTAGATTATAGAAGAATTTGGTAATAGAGTGTTCTATAAATAATTTCCAAATTGTAGTGTAAGGAATAGAACCTGTACTATAGTGTTACGTTGTAATGTATAAATAATCTAAGGAAATTATTTGTTCATGTATGTAGTTAGTTACAGTACCTAATTTTTAACCCATTAGAGTAATCCATAGAAGGAAATAATTTCTATGACTGTAAGCACTGGAAATGTTTTTGAATAGTGCTGACATTCCGCAACTCTCTAAAGCTGGTTTGGCATAATAATATATACTGTAGCAAGACTCCTTGGAGCCCATCAACATCTGCTCATAAATTTTAATGATGTGTCTTCACGTAGAATGATTGGTTAGAGAATTTTTCTTATAGGGTGCCATCATCTGTAAGAGGGTTTGAAATCATCTGATATTTAAGCCAAAAAATGTTCAGCCTGTGAATGTAGCTGAATTAGTTTTATAGTAAAATGTTTGGTTTATGGAAAACTAACATTGCTAATTGCCATAGAGATTAAATATATGCAAGTCGTATTGGGTATTTAATCAAAATGAACTAGTAGTTGGCTGCGGCTAAATATATAGGCAGAGATTTGTCTTTTTATGCATTGAATTTTAATTATGTGTTGCATCATTTATTATGTTTAACTCCTCTGCAATATGCGAATACCAGAATTAAATTGCAGTCAAATACAATTATATCACTGGAATGAAATTGAATTTATCAACCATGCAGTTTAACAAAGTTTTGAGAATAATATATGTTCTATACCGCAGAACCAGGGCAAATTTTGGTTCCAGATTTAACTATATAAATATTTATGTGCCAATTTGCATTTATGAATTTTTTTTGAACTTAACAAAACAAGCACAGTAACTGATTATACTAATATTTACTTACACATCCGACTGTGACAAGGTGCTATCTAATTTGAATATTTATGATATGTTTTAACTATTAGGTACTTAATTTAATACAGTATATTATCTTTTGACACTTTTAAGGTATGTTTTAATGTAGTGTATATCGGTAGCAGAAAATACAAGGGACTCAACCAAACAAAAGAACCAGACCAATAACCCCAAAGAAGATAAAAATTGCACATAGAAAAGATATGTAATTTATTAAGACATAATCAAATAACAAAAAATAGAATGACATAAGGCACAAGGATAGAGGAGGGTGGGGGGCCCCCGTGTAGCAGGGTCAAAAGCAACCACCCTCACAAAACCCAACTGACAGGGAAAGAGGGGTCACAGCCCTGGGTATGAGACCGCATAGATATGGGTGAACTGTAGGTTCACCCAAAGTGACATATAATGGTAAGTATGCTGCATGCTTATACAAGATAAAAAAGGTCACATGTAGCCAAAATTGCCCACCCCAGAATAATAAAAAGGCTGCATGGAATTGCAGGTGGCCAAATCACACAGAATAAGGCAGGGCAAAAGTGCTAGGTGTGATCAGTATCCGTAAGATAACAAACTAACTAACAAGGCATGACAACAGATGCAAAGTTACCCATTGTATGCTGGAACCCAGAGTATGTGACCGGAGCTGCACCTCGACGCACGTTTCGCCTGGAAAGGCTTCATCAGGACACCAAAATATGTGGGGGGAAATCTCAATATCATCCGGATATTACCCCAATTACAAACACTAAAAACGGCCAGTCCGGATAGGAAATAATAAATATCTTTATTCATACATATTACATAAAACACAATTAAAATTACGTTGGTGATGCAACTACACATAGGGCAAATAAACTGCCACACAGGGGATAGCAAACAATATCAATGAATACAAACATAAATAGAGATGTGGGGTCACTGCACAAGATATCATAAGATCATTACATAAAGTGCCAAGTGCTGTACTGTGGCTAGATAGTTTTCCAAACCTCCTAGAATCTCTACATATGACATAAATGTACCTGTAAATAAAGTCTGTATCTCCCTCATCTCGACGCACGTTTCGCCTAATGCTTCATCAGGGGGTAGTGCTAATACAGCTAGTCCCTCCCTACTCATATATACCCTCCCTCATCAAATACATATACCCCACCTGAGAATATGCAGCCCAAACAGTATCTTGCTGCCAGTTTCAGAATGGAAATGATGTTGTGCACTCCAGCCTGGAGCCCACACATCATCATATGCGGCCGGAATGTGCGGCCAGCACCTAGTGCCTCAGCTCCTCCCACTTGTATTGTCAGCGCACGCTGCGCTCCAAGTAGCTCAACAATGGAACGCAGCGTATAGCGAGCAAACCAAAGTCCCAAAGTATATTTCGAGCATAAAGTGCAAAATCTCTCAAAACTCATCCTTATAAATTGGTATAGAGATGACCAAACTACATCCTTAATTGTTATAGAAATAATATAAACCAATAAGTAAAAATAAAAAAACACATGCAAGAGATTGAGCCGTGACAAGTGATAGTGATAAAAGGGTGCATGAAAAAGTGAAAAAGTGTACCCCATGATGTGATAAAAAATACAATTTCATGAATAATAACACGATTCCACATAATTATACTAAACGCAAGTGTTATATACACAAGCCTACATATCCAATACCCACATAATTATATAAAGTATTCTTCTATGTACACACACATACCGCCACATGTCCCGAAATATGACATAATCAATGCCTAATCAAAAATGCATGTACCCAATCATAATAAGGGCCCAATTAGAGCCAAATGTGATTATTTACATATGAAAAATCAATATCTGTTAACAAAGTGCATAATTAGTAGTAAAACATAACCTATTGCTGATTCAACTCACTATGCCAATATACCATACATAAGTATGAAAAGGGGGGGAAGGGGGGAAAGAGGGAGAGGGAGAAGGGAGGAGGGAAAGGGGGGAAGGGAGGGGGGAAGGAGGGAGGAGGGAAACGGGGGAAGAGAAGGGGGGAGGGGGGAGGAGGGAAGGAAAAAATAGGGAAAAGGGAGAGGTGAAGAAGAAGGAGAGAGGTACAAATCCTAAGACAATATAATAATGTGCTGAATACATATCCTAACAGTTACCCTGGAAGTTAGTAAACCTCCAGAGAAACAGACATAATAAAATAATTCTCAGTATGCATCACAAAATGTCCAACCATATATATTTGATAAAATGGCCCCCATTGGACCAACGTGTTATAAACAACCCAAGGTTCCATCTGCATATGAAGTCTGTATAATGGAGCACATTAGTACACCTGACCATATGTCTGACAATGTCCCAGATCGGTTCGGTAGCCCATGGAGTCAACACTACTTCTATATCTAAAGGGAGGAGAAATTCTGAATGATTATAAATAAGGTAAGTATTCTCAGACCATACCTAAGACCAATTACAACCCAAAAAAATAATATCAGGGACCACATATGTAAATATCACAACCCAGAGCAGAAACTCAATACCCATTTTCACAAGAATGGGGTAAAACTCAACCCCTCAGTGAATCCATGTGGGGTCATCGTGTCCAGCACAAGTGATGCGTGAAAATCACTGCTCATGTGCACAGCCCCATAGAAATGAATGGGTCCGGATTCAGTGCGGGTGCAATGCGTTCACCTCACGCATTGCACCCACACTGAATCCAGAGGCCTTACAGTATGTGTTTCATATTTATGTGTTGCACCATGCACATATGTGTCTACGCATCTACATGTGTGCTACCACATGAAAGTAAACAGTAAATGTTAAAATTTAATGAAAGCTAGTTAAGATCTTGACAACTACGAGAAATTGATAAAAGGTATATTAGATATGGTATAACTGTTAATTATAAAATAAAATAAAAAGAACATGCATTTGCTGAAACCAGAATATCCTCTTTACTCAAAGATACTACAGGGAGTGCAGAATTACAACCATGTTCTCAATGAACCCAAAAAACTCATTAATATCAAAGCTGAATATTTTTGGAAGTAGTTTTTAGTTTGTTTTTAGTTTTAGCTATTTTAGGGGGATATCTGTGTGTGCAGGTGACTATTACTGTGCATAATTATTAGGCAACTTAACAAAAAACAAATATATACCCATTTCAATTATTTATTTTTACCAGTGAAACCAATATAACATCTCAACATTCACAAATATACATTTCTGACATTCAAAAACAAAACAAAAACAAATCAGTGACCAATATAGCCACCTTTCTTTGCAAGGACACTCAAAAGCCTGCCATCCATGGATTCTGTCAGTGTTTTGATCTGTTCACCATCAACATTGCGTGCAGCAGCAACCACAGCCTCCCAGACACTGTTCAGAGAGGTGTACTGTTTTCCCTCCTTGTAAATCTCACATTTGATGATGGACCACAGGTTCTCAATGGGGTTGAGATCAGGTGAACAAGGAGGCCATGTCATTAGATTTTCTTCTTTTATACCCTTTCTTGCCAGCCACACTGTGGAGTACTTGGACGCGTGTGATGGAGCATTGTCCTGCATGAAAATCATGTTTTTCTTGAAGGATGCAGACTTCTTCCTGTACCACTGCTTGAAGAAGGTGTCTTCCAGAAACTGGCAGTAGGACTGGGAGTTGAGCTTGACTCCATCCTCAACCCGAAAAGGCCCCACAAGCTCATCTTTGATGATACCAGCCCAAACCAGTACTCCACCTCCACCTTGCTGGCGTCTGAGTCGGACTGGAGCTCTCTGCCCTTACCAATCCAGCCACGGGCCCATCCATCTGGCCCATCAAGACTCACTCTCATTTCATCAGTCCATAAAACCTTAGAAAAATCAGTCTTGAGATATTTCTTGGCCCAGTCTTGACGTTTCAGCTTGTGTGTCTTGTTCAGTGGTGGTCGTCTTTCAGCCTTTCTTACCTTGGCCATGTCTCTGAGTATTGCACACCTTGTGCTTTTGGGCACTCCAGTGATGTTGCAGCTCTGAAATATGGCCAAACTGGTGGCAAGTGGCATCTTGGCAGCTGCACGCTTGACTTTTCTCAGTTCATGGGCAGTTATTTTCCGCCTTGGTATTTCCACACGCTTCTTGCGACCCTGTTGACTATTTTGAATGAAACGCTTGATTGTTCGATGATCACGCTTCAGAAGCTTTGCAATTTTAAGAGTGCTGCATCCCTCTGCAAGATATCTCACTATTTTTGACTTTTCTGAGCCTGTCAAGTCCTTCTTTTGACCCATTTTGCCAAAGGAAAGGAAGTTGCCTAATAATTATGCACACCTGATATAGGGTGTTGATGTCATTAGACCACACCCCTTCTCATTACAGAGATGCACATCACCTAATATGCTTAATTGGTAGTAGGCTTTCGAGCCTATACAGCTTGGAGTAAGACAACATGCATGCATGTGGTCAAAATACTCATTTGCCTAATAATTCTGCACTCCCTGTATTTGACAGGGCAGGGTATATAGGGGTATTTTGTGCCTAGAGAACTGTATAACAGGCAGTCTCTGGATGAAGTACTCTGTGCCAGGCACTGTGAGTGAGAATTTTGTCAGGACACTTCTGAATTAGGGTCAATTCATATGTCCACAAAATGGGTCCACATCCATTCCGCAATTTTACGGAACAGGTGCGGACCCATTCATTTTCATTGGGGCAGGAATGTGCTATCTGCATCCGCAAAACAATAGAACATGTCCTATCCTTGCCCTTAATTGCGGACAAGAAAAGGCATTTTCTATGAGAGTACCGGAACGCACATTGCCGGTGTCCATGTTTTGCGGATCTGCAATTTGCAGATCCGCAAAACACATACAGACGTGTGAATGGACCCTTATACTCCCCTAAACTGAGCATAGTTTGTATAGTGGGATTGGCGGCCAATTTCCTTATCTGCCTTGAGTGCAAGAGCACCTGCACTATTTTTATGAGTAGCAGGGGTTTTCCTGTTATTTAACCTTCTCCTGTCCAATAGTATTGTTTAGTCAGTTACTACGTAACTGCCTTACACCTGATCCCTTATTATGTACCAGCTGACCACGTTGCTCAACTTTTTTAGTTTGTGGAAGAACTCATGATTGGGTAGCCTTCCTTTTTAATATATTCCTGCTTTTTGCATTGAAGTTGTGGTGTACAGTGTGATGTAAACTTTGTGTATTTATATCCAGAATCCTTTATTTCTTGGGCGGTCCACCCCAGGTGCCGGCTCTCAGGGGGGTGCCAGAACAGAAGCAATGAGCGCTTTCATCAATACAGATGGAAGCGCTCATTGCTTTTCTCTTTATAAGATGCAGTTTATCTTATAAAGGGAATACTAGTGAGCGCTTCTATAATGTCAGGTGACTGAAGCGCTGCCCCTGAGAAGAGAAGACAACCAGAACAGGGAGAGTGGTGGCATGAAAGGTAAGTAACTTTATTATTTTACAGTCTGATCTGAGGTCTGATATGGAGGTTTAATGGTGGGTCTGAAGAGGTCTAATGGGGGTCTGGAGCAGTCTATGGGGGTGTCAGGAGGTCTAACTGGGGGTGTGTGGAGGGGTCTAATATGGGGGGTCTGGAGGTCTGTTTGGGGTCTGGAGGTCTAATAGGGGTCTGATTGGGGTCTGAAGGTATGACTTGGGGGTCTAGAGGTCTGATTGGGGTATGGGGGTCTAATTGGGGGTCTGGAAGTTTGACTTAGGGGTCTGATTAGGGGTCTGGAGGTCTAATGGGGGTCTGATTGGGGGGTCTGGAGGTCTAATGGGGGTGTGATTGGGGGTCTGGAGGTCTAATGGGGGTCTTATTGGGGGTCTGGAGGTCTAATGGGGTCTGATTGGAGGTCTGTAGATCTAATAGGGTATGATTGGGGGTTTGGAGGTCTAATGGGGGTCTGATTGGGGGTCTGGAGGTCTGGCTGGGGGGTCTATAGGTCTAATGTGGGTCTGATTGGTGGTATGGGTCTGATTGAGGGTCTGGAGGTCTAATGGGGGTATGATTGGGGGTCTGGAGGTCTAATGGGGGGTGTGATTTGGGGTCTGGAGGTCTAATGGGGGTGTGATTGGGGGTCTGGATGTCTGACTGGGGGGTCTAGAGGTCTTATGGGGGTCTGATTGGGGGACTGGAGGTCTGACTGGAGGGTCTAATTAGGGGTCTGGAGGTCTAATGGGGGTCTGATTGGAGGTCTGGAGGTCTAAAGGGGGTATGATTGGGGGTCTGGAGGTCTAATGGGGGTGTGATTGGGAGTCTGGAGGTCTAATAGGGGTGTGATCGGGGGTCTGAAGGTCTACTTGGGGTCTGATTGGGGGTCTGGCGGTCTAATGGGGGTCTGATTGGGGGTCTGGAGGTCTGACTGGGGGGGTCTGATTGGGGGTCTGGATGTCTAATAGGGGTGTAATTTGGCTTCTGGAGGTCTAATGGGGGTCAGATATGGGGGTCTGGTGGTCTAATGGGGGTCTGGATTATCCGCTTTATTTTTGTATGCTCTCTTTAACTGCTCATCACTGCAAATATTACGACAAACAGAGAAAGCAGCTCTCATATGAGCGCTGCCCTCTCTTCAAACAGCTGGGGGCACAGAGGGCATTACTATTATGGAGGGGGCACACAGGGCATTACTAATGTGAAGGGGCACAATGGTCATTTCTACTATGGAGGCAGAACAGAGGGCATTACTAGCACAGTGGGCATTATTATTCTGAAGGGGGCACAATGGGGATTTCTACTATGGAGGGGCAGAGAGGAAATTTACTAGCACAGTGGGCATTATTACTGTGAAGGGGGCACAATGGGCATTATTACTGTGAAGGGGAACAATTGGCATTATTACTGTGAATTCACAGTGGAATTTTTTACTGTGAAGGGGGCACAGTGGAATTTTTTACTGTGAAGGGGGCACAGTGGGCATTATTACTATGACGGGGGCACAGTTGGCATTATTACTATGAAGGGGACACAATTGGCATTATTACTGTGAAGGGTCGCAATGGGGATTATTACTGTGAAGGGGCACAAAGAGGGCATTACAACTGTGAAAGGGGCACAATGTGGGCATAACTACTGTGAGTGGGCACACATCTGTACAAAACTGCTGTGAAGGTTGTACAATGAGGTCAATACTACTGTGAAGGGGTACCATTTTTTTAAAGTATTTGGGGGGGGGGGGCAGAGAAAGGATCCACCCTGGGTGCCAAACACCCTAGGCACGCCACTGTTTTTGCATCCATCCAGCTGTTAAACAGTTTAAATATAATTTCTGGGGTATCTAAGTACTGGGAGATATTGTTAGTATCGTTTCAAGTGTTTTATAGGATATAAGTAGAGTTAACAGTCACACTTATCACTAGGGATGAGCTAATCGACTTTGAATGAAACATCCAATGTCGATTTGCATAAAACTTTGTTATAATACTGTACGGAGCAGGAGCTCCATACAGTATTAGAATGTTTTGGCTCCGATGAGCCAAAGTTATTGTTTTGCAAAGTTTCAGGAGACTTTGCGCAATAACTTCATAAATTAATTTGTACTGTAAAAAAACATTTCCTGAACTCGGGTTCGGTTCCAAGAGACTTTGTGAAGCAATAATTTTGGCTCATCGGAGCCAATACATTCTAATACTGTACTGTGTTCCTTACAGTATTAGAATGAAGTTTTATGCGAATCGACTTCGGATGTTTCATCCAAAGTGGATTCGCTCATCCCTAGTTATCACATCCAGTTAATGTGTTATGTGACTGTGACTGTACATATGAACCACTTTATTCGTGAATGCATTGTGCTGCAATAGCAGCATTTATATACCAGTTTAATTCCATGAATTGTATACCCACAGTTTTGGTGAATGCATTGTTTGGCAATAACAGCATTTACTGTACATACCTGTTTCAGTTACTGCATTGCATTACATCAAGATACCTTGAAGTTTTAGAGAACACTTTGTGCTGTAATAGCTGCATTAATGTACCAGTTTCAGATAATTCATTTTATTGTATCAAGATATGTTTGCAGTTTCAGTGAACTCATTTTGCTATAATAACATTTATATACCTGTTTCGCTTAATACATTGTATTGCATTAAGATACCATGCATTATTAGTGAATGCATTGTGCTACAATAATAGCATTTACAGCATATAGCAGTTTGATTCCACACATTGCTTCACCATTGTAAATTATCAATACCAGTGTGCAGTGTGTTTGTAGAAGGGAAGGATGTTTAATTGCACCTCTGTTTTTAAATTACAGAAAGAAAATGTGTCTTTTCATTTATAGGCCTCATATTAAATGTCTAGTAAACGGAAGATGTAACATGAAAGATCCATGCCTATTAATTAAAGAGTCAGAAAGTTGGTAGTAATAAAAACTGCAGTATCAACACTATATGTCCAGCCAGAAGTAGTAGTAGCAGGCCACTGTTTTCACTCACTTCCTGTAGGTGCCACATTACTATTGAGGTCAAAGAGGGTGAAATTGTGGAGTGGATGGCTCACTCCTTTGTCACAGCAGGATCATTTCAAGGTCACCTCTGAGTCTGACACTATGATTTAGAACGAGGGACACACTGCTCCTTCACCTTGCTGCCCCAAGGAAAAGCCTTTCACTTGCATGATCTCTTCCTTCCTAGTAGGGTGCTTTATTTATTCCTAAGAAGAGACAACAAAATCCCATGCACTAAGGAAGATATTCAAGAGAGTCTCCCGGTCAATTGGTTGTGTGAGAAAAGTCAAGGTATGGACTGCCATGAAGAGATGGTTTAGGGAGAGGTGGAAGACCCCTAGGATAGCTATGTTGGTGGTGGTAGTAGTAGAGGAACTTGTAGCCACGTTGATGGTGGTGGTAGGGGCAGTGATAGCCCTCGCAAGAGTGGCACTTGGGGAAAATACAGAGAAGGGATGGGGGGGCACAGAGTTCACAATGACATATCACAGTCTGATTAATTTGTTGGGGAGGGTGAGGATGATTGTGTTTTGGACAGGACCTGGGAGCCAGATCGAGGTGCTGAGTAGCAGATTATATCAGAAAAGGATGGTGGTGACAGTGACGCCGCTAATAAAGAGCAGAGACAATGGATGGCCAGTAGCCCAGTACCTCCAAAAATGCCATCTATCATGGTCAGCTAAAAACTGTTGATGCAGCTGATACTGTGTTTGCAGACTCTAAACATGCCAGACCTAAGCCAAGCTTGGCTGTTGCTGCAGCATCTTCTATCTGGCAGTTTTTCTCCACAGTATTGGAAGTTAAATGTGTTGCTGTCTGAAAGAACTAAAGGATAAAAATATGGCATGGGCATTCAATCACAAACGTAGGCACCACAGGCTGCATCCATAGTACATTGTGTTTGTCATCGTCATCATCAGTTACTGCATATCCTACTAAGACTCCTCCTCCTCCTCCACTTCATCTTCAGCCATTGATAAAGAAATGTGTGACCAGGAAACAACTCTAGGTGCCCAGCAAGTTTAACTCTCACCTGGCCAAGTTGTTGGCCGTGCAGTCACTACAGTAGCACTTAGTGGATTCTGCTGCCTTTAGGCAACTGATGGTATGCGCTCAGGCTTGCTGGGAGATACCTAGATGCCATTTGTTTCTAATAAAGTCATCTCTGCCTTTTGCAGTGGCAGCGGTGACCTAGCACCGCACCAACAAGGCCAGGTCCTATTAACACCTCAAAGTTTGTATCAGTTCCCACGCTAGATGCTCCTTTCACATCCTCCTCAATAGAAATCCTCCTGTCCTCAACTGAAGCAAAGCAGAGACTTGCTTCCACTCCCCATCCCTCCTATCACATGTGTAAAGTAAAGCATTGTCATGCAGCGTTAAGGCTGATCGGACTGGACAGAGTAGCCTCACAGCTGATTAGTTGCTAAAGTGGAACAAGCTGCAGACAGTCTGCTGGCTGTCTCCCAACTGGGCAAAGTGGTCAACAAAAATATCAGAAAAATTGAGGCTGCACTGCATTTAAGGGAAATAGTTCAAGCTCCATGCATGGCACATGTTTAAAACATAGTGATGTAGCATACTGTGGCTTGCAGAAGGCACTGGCCATGTCCAAGAGAATGTCTTCGCATTACAGCCATTGTTATGTTGCAGGGAACTACCTCCAGGACTTGTAGTAACAAAATTGTCTGACATTGCACCACTTCATTCTAACTCACTGTAATTCCACCTTGCATATGCTGGAGCATCATGCCCCAGACCACCTTAGCAGGGAGCATGTGTTGTTTTAAGGTCAGGCAGCTGATCAGAGACATGTGCCGCATTCTCAGGCTCTTCAATGAGGCCACAAAATTTGTCAGTAGGGACAATTGCAGGATGAACAATCACCCCTCCCCCCTGATATTTACCTTAGAGCATGTACTCATACTCATGCAACAAGAAATTGTGAAAGAATAGCAGCTTCATCTTGCAGGCTGCCATGTAGCTGTTTTGGACCCAAACAAATAAAGTCCCATATGCAGGGGGGGGGGGTGAGTAGGTACCATTGGAATAAGAGTCTGTTGTGGAAGCACACTAGGCTGATGATGATTTGATGATTACAATGAACCGCAGTTGGAGGTGGAGCCAAAAAGAACTGGGTTCTTGGGCACACTGGCAAGTATGGCAAACTGCATGCTTGCTTATGTAGTGACAAGTGTATTGTTAGCATCAAGTAATCTGATGATTATTGGATAGCCACAGTTTTTTTTTGCCATGAACATTTATGAGTATGACCAGGGGCTGGCATCTTCCCTCGTTAAGGCTTAATATTTGGATGCTTGTTCCCAACAAACCACAGTTTTTTCCATGTATGTTTGAATACTATCTCCCCCCACCCAATAAAGAACCATTTTTGTGTGAATGTTTCTAATAGGAAAAAGCGTAACAAATGTGTTGGCTCAGTGTGTATTTAAACATGCTGTTTGTTTACACTGTCAACCATGTGTTTACCCATCGCTATTTGTTAGTTTTACACTGACATTATTTGCTATTGTTGTCAATGCATTAAAGAGCTTAAAAGTCCTAGAAGACCTCAGAGTGTCAACAGCCTCCTCCGTGGCCTCCCATCTCCCACTTACCATACTTGTTTTGACTGAAGAGACCTAAAACAATGGAATTAAATCAAACAGTTTTTTGCATATTATTTTGGACCGTTGTAAGTTGATGGTGTTATGTCTATTATGTAACATTTTACAATTAATAAGGGTCCAGTGAATCAGTCTATCACAGATTTTGTAAAAGGTTTTAGATAAAACTGAATTACCCACCCTAAAAATTTGACACCATTATATATTTAGCATTGATACTGAAATCAAGACATTTTTATTACAACAGAAAGAAATTGCTAGAACATGAATTGCATTTGTTGTTCTTTCCTGCGAGATTAAAATCATAGATCTGGGATTTGAGCAGAGAAACTATTTTATTTCAGAGGAAAATATTCTGGAACATTTCATTGCTGATTAGTGTACTGCATGTTTTAGAAGCTTGTATTACTTCTGCCATAATATAAAATTAAATAAGCATATTTTAGCATAAAGCTGATATATGTGCAAGATTTCACTAGTAGCCTAATAGCTCTTCAGGGCTGGACATAGCATAAAGACCACTGTTCAAGAAAATCATGTGGACCCTTTGCTATGTAATAGTTTCATCATAGACCTCCTTTCTAGAAAGTCCTAAAATAGTGCACCAAATTCTTTGGATTATGGTGCATCATAGTGTATTCCCATCTTACAATATGATGGCATTGCTAGGATACATACTATTATGTTATGATTATTGGGATCTGTCAGTATGGAAGTAGACAATATAAACCATATATTTATCTTACTAATCTTACAATTTGACTAATCATGTGCAACTGGGACACCTTTTTGTCCATTTTGTATCAAATGGTTAAAATAAGCATAGACCCTGTCTTGCCTGTGTCACATAAAGTCTTCTCCTTATGCCTTTGCATATATATGTGGAAATGTAAGCACACTCTATGTCTTCCTCTTTAAATTGCATATTTGACATCCATCTTACCCTTTTGGACAATTCACTTATGTTCCCGTGGTTCTTCATGGAAATATGTAATGAGACTTATCTTAATATTTTCATACAGTATACAGGTAGAACTCGAAAAATTAGAATATCATGCAAAAGTCCATTTGTTTCAGTAATGCAAAATAAAAGGAATTGCATCAATGCAGCTTAAAATTAGAATTTTGTAAAAAGGTTCAATATTCTAGGCTCAAAGTGTCACACTCTAGTCAGATAATAATCCATACCCCCTGAGCAGAGGGGACCTCAAAATTGTGACTTTGGGGTTTTCATAAGCTGTAAGCCATAATCATCCAAATTATACTAAATAAAGGCTTAAGATATCTCGCTTTGCATGTAATGAGTCTATCTCATATGTTAGTTTCACCTTTTAAGTTGCATTACTGAAATAAAAGAACTTTGCACGATATTCAAATTTTTCGAGTTTCACCTGTATTTATTTCTATACTGTTTTGAATGTGCTTATTATACTAGTACAGCTACATACACAATTTTCTGAACTACGGTAAGTGTGACTGGAAGCTACAAAATGTGTATATAATATATGGAAAGGTCAATAAGAAATAGTAGTAACTAAATCTAAAGTAACAAATCTAAAGAAAATCAGGCTTAGAACCCTCTTTAAAGGCTATTCCGGTTGTGTAAGCTATTTTTCGAAACTGGACTGTTGCACTGCAATATGTGTCAAAGTCTTAACCCATACAGAACCAGTTTTCAGGGGTCCAGCATTATACGTACTACTACTGTTCTCCTGTTTTGATCTGTGAACTGCTCTTACTGTAATGGCACTTTCCCTTACATCACATGAGCTGGAAATAAACATTCCTACTACATTGCCCATGATTCTTTTGCACTGTCCAAAGCCAAAATGGGTGGAGATAATACAACCCCATAATTGGGCGGGGCCTACATGCCCCATTGTTTTTGTGCTTTACTTGAAGGCAAACGCTCATTCTGCCTATGAGAAAGTAAGCTTGGCACAGAATAACTGTGCATGCTCGATCATGCTACACAGAAAACTACAGGTTGTATCCATGGAAAACTTTGATTAAACAAAAGGTTGGCTGCCCAAAAAGGGTATTTTCATTACATATAAAGACTGCAAAATTGGTAGTAGCATTATATTAGAGATCCATTTGCATGTTAAAACTCTGTAACATAGATACTAGTTTGCATAACTGGAATACTCAATTTTTTGTCCCTAATTTTATTTAGCCATAACTTTTTTATATTTCCGGTCACATAGCTGTATGAGGGATTTTTTTTTTTGTGGGACAGGTTGTACTTTCTAATGACACCATTAATTATGGCATAAAATCTAGTGGGAAGTGGTAAAAAAATTCCAAATGGGGAGGAAATGCAATTCCTCCACCGTTTTACGGGTTTTGTTCCCACGGCATTTCATTTATGGCAAAACTGACCAATGCCCATTTATTATCTGTGTCAGTACAATTATAATGATATTTATTGGTTCTTTATGTCTAAATAGTGTAAAAATAAATTTAAACTTTGATAATTTTTATTTATATTTTTTACATCACCATATTTTGACCCCCATAACTTTTTATACTTATGTCTACTGATCTGTTTAGGGGCTAGTTTTTTACAGAACAATCTATAGTTTTTATTGATACCACTTTGGTATGGTAAGGTCAATAGGGACCCAAACTTCACTTTACAGGGAGTGCAGAATTATTAGGCAAGTTGTATTTGTGAGGATTAATTTTATTATTGAACAACAACCATGTTCTCAATGAACCCAAAAAACTCATTAATATCAAAGCTGAATATTTTTGGAAGTAGTTTTTAGTTTGTTTTTAGTTTTAGCTATTTTAGGGGGATATCTGTGTGTGCAGGTGACTATTACTGTGCATAATTATTAGGCAACTTAACAAAAAACAAATATATACCCATTTCAATTATTTATTTTTACCAGTGAAACCAATATAACATCTCAACATTCACAAATATACATTTCTGACATTCAAAAACAAAACAAAAACAAATCAGTGACCAATATAGTCACCTTTCTTTGCAAGGACACTCAAAAGCCTGCCATCCATGGATTCTGTCAGTGTTTTGATCTGTTCACCATCAACATTGCGTGCAGCAGCAACCACAGCCTCCCAGACACTGTTCAGAGAGGTGTACTGTTTTCCCTCCTTGTAAATCTCACATTTGATGATGGACCACAGGTTCTCAATGGGGTTCAGATCAGGTGAACAAGGAGGCCATGTCATTAGATTTTCTTCTTTTATACCCTTGCCAGCCGCGCTGTGGAGTACTTGGACGCGTGTGATGGAGCATTGTCCTGCATGAAAATCATGTTTTTCTTGAAGGATGCAGACTTCTTCCTGTACCACTGCTTGAAGAAGGTGTCTTCCAGAAACTGGCAGTAGGACTGGGAGTTGAGCTTGACTCCATCCTCAACCCGAAAAGGCCCCAGAAGCTCATCTTTGATGATACCAGCCTAAACCAGTACTCCACCTCCACCTTGCTGGCGTCTGAGTCGGACTGGAGCTCTCTGCCCTTTACCAATCCAGCCACGGGCCCATCCATCTGGCCCATCAAGACTCACTCTCATTTCATCAGTCCATAAAACCTTAGAAAAATCAGTCTTGAGATATTTCTTGGCCCAGTCTTGACGTTTCAGCTTGTCTTTCAGCCTTTCTTACCTTGGCCATGTCTCTGAGTATTGCACACCTTGTGCGTTTGGGCACTCCAGTGATGTTGCAGCTCTGAAATATGGCCAAACTGGTGGCAAGTGGCATCTTGGCAGCTGCACGCTTGACTTTTCTCAGTTCATGGGCAGTTATTTTGCGCCTTGGTTTTTCCACACGCTTCTTGCGACCCTGTTGACTATTTTGAATGAAACGCTTGATTGTTTGATGATCACGCTTCAGAAGCTTTGCAATTTTAAGAGTGCTGCATCCCTCTGCAAGATATCTCACTATTTTTGCCTTTTCTGAGCCTGTCAAGTCCTTCTTTTGACCCATTTTGCCAAAGGAAAGGAAGTTGCCTAATAATTATGCACACCTGATATAGGGTGTTGATGTCATTAGACCACACCCCTTCTCATTACAGAGATGCACATCACCTAATATGCTTAATTGGTAGTAGGCTTTCGAGCCTATACAGCTTGGAGTAAGACAACATGCATAAAGAGGATGATGTGGTCAAAATACTCATTTGCCTAATCATTCTGCACTCCCTGTATTATTTTCCGTTATAACATGGTTATATCGGCAAATAACATAATATTTAAGACAAAATGCAAAAGGGACAACTTTAGAGGCATTCCATTGTGCATTTTGTCATACCGGAAACCAGGATGGATCCCTTATGCTGCCCATAGACTTCTAATATAACGGAATGCAAAATGGAATGCCTCTAAAGATTTCCCTTTTGCATTCCATCTTAAGAATTACGCTATTTTCCGATATAACCATGTTATAATGGAAAATAAAATTGTAATTCATAGATCGCCCAAAACCGGACTTCAGTCAAAAAAAGTCTGGGTTTCGGGTCCAGGTAACCAAACTTGCAAAGTTCTGTACGAATCTGGACTTTGCCGTTTGAGTTCACTCCTCCCTGTTCAGAATGTCCTATTTTGTCCCTTACTATAATGCTGAATTGAGTTGTCATTGTCAATAGTACTTTTGCTGTACCTACTACATATATCAATTCCAGTCCAATATAGAGTACAGTTCTCTAGAAAATGGAAATTCATTCATGCTTAAAATGTCAGAATTATATTAGAATAAATGATTCCAGGCAATGCACTAAAACAAATGAGCCTTAAACTTGGTAAATTTCATTCACACTGGCTTGCTTTATAATGTGATACTGTCTTGTTTAAACCCCAAACAGTCATAATGCACAAGTATGTTTAACTTTACCAGGCACTGTCACAAATATATTATATTATATATTATAGATTATTATACATACCATATTTTTTTTTTTGTAAATCTCTTTTTATTGTTTCATAGCTTATAAGCACAAGTACAAAAAATTTTTTTGTCATTTTTTATACACAAGCAGTTACAATTTTGTACATTGTTGGGAATAACACAATCCACAAATATTGTTACTTATAAGCATTTTTTCCAAATATGCACTTTTTCACAAATAGTTAGCAACAACTAGCAAAGGAAAGTAAGGAAGGGGGAGAAAAAGGGGGGGGGGGGGTATAACCCAAAAGAAGAAGAAGGAGTGGAAAAAATAATAATAAAGGGGAAAAATAACAACAGTGAGGCTTCTCAATGACCCAAAATTTAAATAACTTCTAAAAGTTGAGTGCAATAGTTTTATAGAAAATGCAGGCATGACAGAAACCACGTGGTATGGCTCAATTACCAATTTCAGTCGAATCAACAGAAAAGATATATTCACGTAAAGCATTTTAGAAGACCTTTATGAAGGACATTATGGTGTTTCAATCCCTCCCCCCCCCATATACTTATATGTATATAGAAGGAAATGGAGGGAAATGAAAGAGACTCTCCCTTCGGAACTGCTCCTAGATCATATCAGACAACCGCAGAGTCAAGGGCTTCAGAATCCCTTACAGCTTGAGACTGTTTCCAGGGAAGCCAAGTCTCCAAATATTTTAATCTGCTACCCTGGATCCAACCCACCATCTCCTCCAGCCTATGTAGCTGATGCATTTTGCTGAACCACATTTTTAAATCTGGTGGAGAGGTATCCCTCCATTTTGTCGGTATCAGTAGTTTAGCTGTCGCTATCATATGAGTGGGAAGATTTGCCTTAGAAGGTTTGAAGTTAGTAGTAGGGATCCACAACAAAACCAGTTCAGGAGAAAGAGTCAGATTCAATGAGCAAACATCATTAATGGTACCCTCCACATCCTTCCAAAACTGTTTAATTAAGGGACAGGACCACCAAATATGGACCATAGATCCCACCTCTAGTTGACATCTCCAACATCGATCAGAGGGAGAAACTCCTATAGAACTCAAGTACTCAGGGGTTTTGTACCATCTAGTAATAGTTTTATAGGAATTTTCCTGATATCGAACACAAGAGGAGAAACCTTGTGCATGGGAAAGGACATACGCAGACTCCACCTCAGAGAATACCCTCCCTAGATCTTTCTCCCACTGACGTATAAAGTATGGTTTTTGAATGGCAAGCTCAGAAAGCAGGTTATTATATGTGATTGAGAGTGACTTTTTCAGAGCAGAGGGAAGGGTGGTGAGGTTTTCTAGCCAAGTGGGTTCCAAAAACGTGTGGTCTGAAGTTTTTTCATATTTCTTACATAAGTTTTTAAAATCCCAACATTGCACCAGAGAGGGGGGTTTCCAGCCCAATTTGGTATGTGCTTCTGTTAACGACAAGAATTTGTCATTGTCTAGTACTTCACCTACTCTAACATCCCCCCACATATGCCACCAACTTTTATCCCTCCCGTCCATTTTATCAAATAAGTAGGGCAGAACATTTAAAGGGAATATCTTAGATATCTTATTTACCCTCAGTGAAGACACTGACGAGTTGCGATAGCAAACCAGCATGCTCTTTGTCAGCGCGCACATTTTCTGACAAAGCGTTAGTGGAGAATGTGGGAGCCACAGCAGGGCACGTCTGTGTATGCCTAAAAGAGTCCTCTCTATGTCCAGATATGGAGCTTGAATTTTTTCATTTGTCAGTAGCGCCCATCTAGTTAAGTGAATAGCTCTATTATATAAGGCCATATCAGGTAACGATATACCACCTCTGAATTTCTTCTGGGAGAGAAGCTGATAGGCAATTCTGGGCCGTTTGGATTTCCACAGAAAAGAGGAAAATGTTCTTCTGATCTGTGTTAGGTAGGAAGTGGGGACATGGATCGGCAAGGCTTGGAATATGTACAATAGTTGGGGCAAAACAAACGTAGCTAATAGGTTTTTCCTACCAAACCAGGACATAAAAGGTACTTTTAAGGAGGATATAAAGGACTTGATCTTAGTAAGTAATGGCGTATAATTTAATCTAAACAGTAAATTCAAATCTGCTGGGACATTGACCCCTAGAAATTTAATAGCAGTTGTTGACCATTTAAACGGGGAGGAATGTTTAAGTGAGTTCAAGATCTTATTCGGGACATTAACTTGTAGGGCTTCTGATTTGGAGAAGTTTATTTTGAAATTAGAGACTATATTGTATTGATCGAATAGGGACATTATGGCGGGGAGAGCTTTTTCAGGATTAGAAATTATGATTAGCAGGTCGTCTGCGAATGCAGCAGTTCTGTGATGATATTGGCCTATAGAAACACCTTGAATATCTTCAGCTTGTCTAATTCTTAGGAGGAACATTTCCAAACATAAAATAAATAGTGTGGGTGAGAGGGGACATCCCTGTCTAGTCCCATTTCTGATGGGGAAGGCATCCGACAGGGCACCATTAACCAATACCTGAGCCATTGGGCACGAGTACAGTGAGAATATGGCTGAGACAAATGCCGGAGGGAAACCAAATTTCACCAAAGTAGCACTGATAAAGTCCCAATTTACCCTGTCGAATGCCTTCTCCGCATCAGTACCCAGTAATAACAAGGGGGAGTTTGTGACCCGAGCATTATGAATTAGGTGAATTATTCTCCAAATGTTGTGTTTCCCCTCTCTACCAGGGACAAACCCAACCTGTTCAGGGTCGATAAGTCTAGTCAGTAACGGAGAAATCCTATAGGCTAACAATTTAGACCACCACTTCAAGTCACAGTTGAGAAGGGATATAGGTCTGTAGCTCCCACATTCCTCTGGGTCCTTCCCTTCTTTATGCAGGATGGTGATATGCGCCCTCAAGGCCTGGGGAGCTAGCGACATCCCCCCCAACAGTGAGTTGCAAAGATCCGTAAAACGAGGTAACAGAACCTTCTTAAACTTTTTAAAATAGATAATGGGCAACCCATCAGGTCCTGGGCTTTTTCCTATGGGGATGGAATTAAGTGCCTTCTCAACTTCCGTCACAGAGAAGGGTCTAAGAAGATGCTCGCCTTCCTCTACTGAAAGTGACGGAGCTTTAATTGATGTCAAGAACTTCTCTATTAATGAGGTTATCGTTTTTTCACCCGATACAGAATCTATACTCGGAGTCGGAAGGTTGTAAAGTTGTGAGTAGAAAGATTGGAATGCTTTAGCTATGAGTGGGGTCGATGTTACTCTCAAAGTGGGACCAGTTTTGATCGATGAGACAAAGGTTTTTTCCCTTCTCTTCTTAATTAGATAGGACATCATTCTGTTGCCTTTGTCCCCATGTTCATATATTTTACTCTTCAAGAGCAATAAGGACCTTGTCCCTTTGATGTTGAGAAGGTCTCTCACTTTGCGTCTAAGTATGACCAGGGCATTTCTATGAATCTCAGAATGTGTCAGTTTGTGCAATTTTTCTTGTGTTTGAATCTGGGAAAGCAGGGACATCAGTTCCTTCGTGGACTTTTTCTTGACGTGGGATCCCAATGCTATCAATTCCCCTCTTATGTAAGCCTTATGGGCTTCCCAAAGTATTGGGGTAGATATATCTGGAGTAGCATTTATTGTAAAATAATTTTCTAATTTGGCTGACAGTGAGTCTATGTGTGGTTGCGACTCCAGGAGTGTAGTGTTTAACCTCCATGACCAAGCTCTATGAGGGAGTTCTTGAAGGGACAAAGACATTTTAACAGGGGCATGATCTGAGATCACTATATTTCCTATCTCCACCTCCCTCACATTAGTAATGTATGCGTCAGTCATGAAAAGGTAATCTATCCGACTATATGAGTTGTGGACATGTGAATAATACGTAGAGTCTGATTCTGTTGGATGAACGGTCCTCCAAACATCAATCAAACGTACCTCCGCTAAAGCCATCATCAATCTCCCCATTTGTTTCCTATTGATGTTATTAGCTCTTGGTGTGACAATGTCCAGTGAAACATTCAGGTCTCCTCCTACCACTAGCATACCTTCTGAATATTCTTTAATTTTCCTAAGCGCCTTTATTAGCCAGGGAATCTGACTGGAATTCGGGGCGTACATATTGGCTATAGTAATTCTTTCACTAAAAATAGTGCCCTGAAGGATAAGTAATCGTCCCTCTGGATCAACAAAGGATTTGGTCAATTTGAATGGGATTGATGAGCTAATAGCAATGGAGACACCTCTAGAGGCAGAGGAATAAGTCGCATGAAACCACTGCGCATATTTTGCTGTAGGTAATGAGGGGGTATGATCATGGCGGAAGTGAGTCTCCTGCCAAAGGACAATGTCTGCTTTTTGTTTCAGCAATAGGTTGAAAATTTGTCTTCTTTTTTGTAGGATATTGAGACCATTCACATTATGTGACAGTATGTTTAGATTAGCCATAGCCTACATGTGGAAGGAAGGGTTTTTGAACCATTAAGAGCCCAGCAAAGGTATGGAACCAGGGGAAAACATTTTTACAATGAACTGCAACAATGGACAATGGGTGGCAGGCATTTACCAACATTATCCATAATGTGGGTGGAAGCGTTCCACCAGAGCCAGCCCCACCCACCCCGCCTAACGGGCAGAGAGGATGGCACCAGCCCGGCACAACACCCCACCCCTGCATGGGAGAGAGGAAAGCCTGTAACATCAAGACAAGCTGCTATGACATAACAGCTAATTTACGGCGGGTGACTACAAATAATGAATGCAATGTAATACTGCATATTATGAACCTATAACGGTGAGAAAAACAGTCTAACTGCTCTAGGCACCTTCAAGCTAAGGTGACAAGTACTTTTGAACAAACATGTAGTAGATACTGCTCTACTATGAAGTGGTTAATTGGTATCAAAAATAATAAATTGAACATATAACCAGAAAAGACCTCTATGTGTAACCTCAGAGGATTTCCAGCCCACATACATGTGCCCACCTTGGTGACGCAACAAGGATATATGCGTAAAACTATGTGTAGAACTGGAGAGATAAAAGTGTGACTTTAACAGGAGAGTCCTTCCTTAATTCAGGTGATCTTCCTGTTCTTGGGCGATTTCGGTTTCTTGACTACCTGCCATGTTGGAATCTCAGGCAGGTCCGGTAAGTCTAAATCCTCTGGGACTGGCATCCACGACTGCACCTCCACAGGAGTGATACCCAGCTTGTCCCATGCAGCTGCTAAGTCCTGCGGCGTTCTAATGATGATCTGCTGACCAGCCTTAGATGTTGCAAGGCCAAATGGAAAGAGCCATCTCACTGGCAGCTTATGGGATCTCAAGGCATCTGTGACTGGCTTCAAAGCTCTGCGTTTTGCCAGAGTGCTGGACGCCAGATCTTGGAAAAATTGTATGCGTGCTCCATTATAGGAGATATCTTTGGCGTCTCTGGCAGCTTTTAAAATGGCGGCAGTGTCCAAAAAGTTCAGTAAACCGCATATTATATCTCTAGGGGGGCCGTTTTCAAGTGGCTTAGGCCTTAGAGCCCTATGGGCCCTCTCAATCACAATCTGTGCGGCCTTCTCTTCCCCTATCAGTGATGAGAAAATGGCGGTTACCGCGGGTATAATTTCTCCCGGCGGGACGTCCTCTGGCACCCCTCTTATGCGGACATTCTTCCGCCTGCTCCTATTTTCCTGGTCTTCCAGGTGGAGAAGCGCCGAGGTGAGATGAGAGCTGTGATCTTGTAAGACCTTCCGTACAGCTTCCCCGTGATTGGCGATAGCTGCCTGCGTCTCCTCCAGCGCCATAACGCGGCCCCCAATCTGCTTTACCTCCGTCTTTATATCCGAAATGTCCTTATGTAAGGGCTGCAGCGCTTTGTAAAGTGTCTTCTTGAAGAAGGCTCTGGATAAGGGCAGGTCCGCAGGTTCGGGTCCCTCCGACATTGCGCAGGAACTTTCCCCATCTGAGTTATCCGGCAGCGCGGCTGCTCTGGCACCCTCCGGCGCCATCTTGGCTCTGTGAGCTGGAGAGAAACTTCGTTTCTTCAAGAAGCGATCCATCTCTGACTGCGTGTGAACCGCTTTTTGGGTACTCTGTGCTGTATCGCTCCTTTCTTTGTTTGTCTTCACCATTTTAAGGGGATATAACACCCGCTATACCGAAGCTGCAGCAGTGTCTGTGAGGAGCTCTGGGATCAGACGTCCATCCCGGCTCGCGGCTAGCTCCGCCCCTTACATACCATATTTTGAAGACCATAACACATCAGAACTTACAGAAAATTTAAGAAAAATAATTTCTACTTATTAAACCTTCCCTTGTGGTTTAATGAACTGGAAGGGTCAAGGTCATTAACTTTGGGGGTCTAGAGTAGAGGGGATTAATAGATTGGGACAGCTCCTGTTAACCGTATTGTGTCATCTGTTGACCTTTGAAACAAATAGCAGTGGAGCACGTGGTCACCTAACTAAATGTGTCCAAGTAAGGCCTCATGCACTTAAAGGTATTGTGTCACTTAAGCATGTGGCATTTATCATGTAGAGAACATTAATACAAGCCACTTACTAATCTATTGTAATTATCCATATTGTCTTTTTTGCTGGCTGGATTCATTTTTCCATCACATTATACACTGCTCATTTCTATGGTTATGACCACCCTGCAATCCATCAGCAGTGGCCGTGCTTGAAAACTATAGGAAAAAGTGCCAGCCTCTCTGGTGGTCGGGACCGTAGGAACTCACATAGGTTGGTGCTTTTTTCTATAGTATGTAAGCTCAGCCACCATTGATGGGGCCAGCAAAGGAAGCAATATGGATAATAACAATACATTAGTAAATGCCTTGCATTAACTTTCTCTACATGATAAATGCTATTTGCTGAAGTGAGACAACCCCTTTAACTATATTTTGCATCTGTATCTAATCTGCATTTTTTTTGCACCACCCAGTTTATCAGTATGTCACTAGGTTAACAGTTAATACTAATGAATATGCTCTCTCTGGCTAGTCCCTGTGACTCCCACCTTCCTGACAGGAACATTTATGAAGTGGGGACCAGCCGGGCTGGCACCAGAAATCATTTGCATGACTCTGACAGCAGTTCCACAAGTATTGACCTGATGGCAGCCCTGTATACAGTACAATAAATCTTATGGAACGCTTAAGACAATTTAGGACGTTTTTACTTATTAAGTAGATAAATAGTTGAATAAGTAAAATGAATCTAAAATGAAAAATATCCCATTTAAAATAGGATTATAGACAGTGATAGATTTAATTATGTATTCTGTACAGTGCAGTTGCTTAGGGGGCTTATGAATAGATTAATAGTTCTGTATTTTGAGTTGCAAATTAACTACATGTTTATGTACCAGATCCTTTTTAGACGTGATTAGTGTTGAGCAAAGCAAAGCATTCCAAGTGGAATTTGGTCCGAAGTTTAGGAAAACCTTGATTTTAAACTAATCCGAATTTTCTCAAGCTTCGTGGTACAAATCAGGTCTTACTAAAATGGCACCTGCGCGTTACAAAGTGAGGAGGAGACAAGCCCAGGAACGCAAGATCACCCATAATGCAGTGCAGCCTGCCAATCTGAATCACATCCCTATAAAACCCTCATTCCGCAAGTCTCCGCCATTGTCCTGTGAGCTGAGCAGAGACATGGAAAGCAAACATGCACTAGGGATAGTATTGCTGAAAATGATTACTAGAAGAATATTGGACAGGGAGAGTGCAGGGACAGTGCAGGAAAAGTCTAGGGAGACATTCTGTGTTGGTTTTATTTATTTATTCCTACATTTACTTATTCCTACATCAGTCGTAAACTAAAATAGGTAATTAAATACCAATAAGATGGATGCCTTTATTATTCAACTGCCAGCGTGCCAACCAATACCATCCAGTCTGAATCCCTAAGGGGGGGGCAGGTCTTAATGATGACCAGCCTCATCTTTTGCTGGCTTTACCTCTTCCAAATCATCCTTTATAGTATCCACGTCCTTGAAAAGTCAGAAAGATGCAGAGAGAGGAGGAGCTAGATGTTCCTGATGACACATTCTCATCGATATTAGATAAAGTGGAAATGAAGGAAAAGCAGATGGCAGAAGAAGGGCTCCCACCTTTAGGGCAGGGGGCAGGAGAACAATGGAGTTGGAGAAGTGGGCATGCCAAAGCTGATTAATATTCCGTGTTTACTGTCAAATAACCTGCAGGGGATTGAAGGCAAGCACAACAATAATATGCATATTGTGCCCCCACCTAACCAACCGAACCATATACCAGCAACAGGTGCCGCATGGTCATTTACAATGAAGAAGGACTATATAGTCTGGTCTTCATTATTAAATGAAAGGCAGCTGCAAACTAAAATTAGTTAGATTGCATCAGTAAAATATTATACCTTAAAAAATTAAGCACAACAAGCAAAAAATATAACAGTATTAATCTCATAAAAATCTCATAAAAAATCCAAGTTTTATTGAAATTCATTGTTAAAAAGATCTTACATAGAAGATAGTTTCACACTTGCTGTACAGCAATGCAGCAGGCTGCTCCTGGTAGAGGAACAGCCTGCTGGATTCCTCCATATCCAGCATAGGCAGATAGTGCCATATGCCCACAGGACCCCATAGACCATAATGGGATACAGTGGGAATCCTTCCACTCCCCAGCATAAGTGCTAGGATTCTGAAAAAATTGCTGCATGCAACAGTCTGATCTGAGGTTGATTGGGGCTGGGGGGTCCAATCTGAGGCTGATAGGGTCTGATTGGGGGTCTGATCTCAGTCTGATGGGGGTTGGGGGGGCAGATGTAGGTCTGATCTGAGGCTGATGGAGGATGGGGGACCACATTTTTGAACGGGCCAACCCCCCAGCAACCCCCTCACTCCTGTAGCTAGTCAAGATAGCTCTCTAAGACCAGGTCAGACAATTGAGTTTGGGCCCCATAGCAGCCACTTCCCCTGTTTCCACTATAGCTACGCGATTGCATATAGCAAGCGCGATCAAGGTGGTCCTACAGATACTCAATTGGGCTCAAGTGTAGGGAATTAGTTGGCCAGGGTAGTACTTGGAAGTCCTGGTCATGATCTTCTAAGCAATGTTGGACATTTCTAGCTGTGTATCGTATCGCATTGACTTGCTGATAGATCCCATCTGGCCCCAGGAAGTCAATCAGCATGTATGGGTGTACGTGATCTACAATGATGGATTCACCAGTCGGTTGAGTGGGCCGGAGAATACCACAAAAACATTCCCCAAACCATAACGCAGCCACCACCACCTTGTGTTCTTCCAGCAACGTCTGCAGGGTGTTTGTTCTCTGATGTTTCTTGTCTGACACTCCAACGTCCATCTGTTAGATTATTCGGAAAACGTCACTCTTCGGAGAAGACAACCCTTTGCTAATTAGTTGATGTCCAATTCCGTTACTGCTGTGAAAATTTAAGCCTTTTCTACCGATGCAACTTCATTAACAGAGGTACGGTGACCATCCTTCTACTTCAAAGCCCTATACACAGTAAGGTTTGCTGAACTGTTGTTTTGTACACACGTCTGGTGCCCCCTGTCTCATTTTGATAGTGAGCTGCTCCACTGTAGCCTGTTGGTCTGCCATCACTTACCTTCATATCCGACGCTCACAGCTCACATCAATGACACGTAGTGCTCCACAGTTTCCACTCGCTTATTTGTCCATTCACGATAAACTTTCACCACAGCACTGTCACGGACGGTGTACAGGAAACAAGGCAAAGCAACATGCATAAATAACTCGCTGGATCCAAAAGCTAAGGAACAAAAGGGAGACCCCTGCAGAAGACCTGGCACTTTCCCTGGCTGCTCAGCCTATGCAAAGATCCGAATGGTGGAGGTTTGCATATCCACGTACCTTGACTATGTAACCCCTGAGCACCCTACAATAGTGAGGGGACACGACCACCGGCTCCCTACACAAGATACGGAGGGAGTCAGGGTCACCTGGGATCCAGCAAACAGAAAATAGCAGATAAATGTTCAACACTTAGCTTTGTAGCAGAGAGGAGAACAAGACCAGCATGCGCACACACACTCCAGGAAGAAGTATAAGCCGCCCAGAAAAGCATTCTGGGGAGGAATTTAAAGGAAAGCAATTAGTCCAACACATGACAGCTGAGAGAGGCTAACGAGATGAGTAACTGAATACCACAACAAAGAAAGTCAAGGGGGAGGATCTGAAAGGCCTCTGTCAGAGCTTCTCAGCTGTCTGGTTGTGACAAGCACCTAGAGAGAAGTTCAAAAAATGGCCTCTTTTACTCATGACAGCAATGATGGATATGTGTACAGACAGCCTTTATCACAACTTATTATAATATGAGCTATAAACTGCTGACATTGAAAGTAGGATATGGTTATTATAATATGATTCGACTGTGTAATAAGTCAGAGCAACTCGACTTGTATTTTACCGTATCTTGAAAATGTTTTGCTAGTTATCTGACTAGCTTTCTCAGTTGGAAATGAGAACACCATTAGCATCATACAAGGCAAAACCCATTAGATTACAAATTCAAAGAAAGAAAATAAGTACTTGCAAAACAAGTTCAGGGAAATAAATAGACTCACATAACACAAGTTAGATGCACAGGGAGAGATTTATCAAACTGCTTTAAAGTAGAACTGGCTTAGTTGCCCATAGCAACGAGATTTCATCTTTCATTTTCCAAAGGAGCTGTGAAAAATGTAAAGTGGAATCTGATTGGTTGCTATGGTCAACTAAGAAAGTTCTGCTTTGCACCAGTTTGATAAAGCTCCCCCACAGTTTTTAGCTGTAGTACATTTAAAAAGGTTTTCTCGCAAACTACTCTACCTGTATACAGTGATAAATGTATGATTGCTGGGGGTCTGACCACTGGATTTCCCATCTATCGTTAGAACTGAAATCCCAAGTTGCTCAGTATTCCTCAACACACAACTACAGTGAAGAGTTTGAATAAAGAAGTGGTTGAGCATGCAACCTATATCAAAATTCACAGTCCATGGGACAGACTAAAATAGTTAAGTGTTACAAGGGGTGTTTAATAAGTTCAATAAGTTATTTTCCTGAATATGACAACAACGTTTTCTGAGACAATTGAACTTACTAATCCCCTTGACTTCATCACTCTTATTCCACTTCATCTCCAGTGATCGGGTGCCCTCAGAATAGAAGGAGATTTCTTGCTGGTACAGGAACCCTGTTACCGCCTCTTTGTATTATCATCAGGGAATCGTTAACCATGCAAAAATTTCTTCAAGAGAAAGTAATCCTTAGGAGCCACTTCTGGACTATAGGGGGAGGGTTAAGCTCCTTGAAGATGCATTCCCTGATAGTAGCTTGTGATTTGCGAGACTTGTGAGCTGGAGCATTGTTGTGAAGCAGCACACCTGCCAACTTTCCACGGTGTTTCTCTTTGATTGCCTCATGTAATTCCTTCATTGTTGAAACATAGTTGTCTTCAGTAATTGTTTTGTGTGGCATGAATTTTAGTAATAAAACGCCTTCTGTATCTCAAAAAACTATTGCCATGATCCAACAGCTGACTGCTGCACGTGAAAGTTTTTTAGAGTTGGTGACCCCTTGTGCTTCCACTGCATGGACTCTCGTTTGGTCTCAGGATCATGGTGGTGGACCCATGTTTCATCACCCATAATAATTTGAGAATAGAAGTCTCCTGGATTTTGTCTAAGCATGTCTAAATCCTCTTGGCTAAATTGCTGGCAACAAGTTTTTTTCTCAGGCGTCAACATTCATGTCGCTCACTGGGAACTGACCTTTGACTTCATCAAAACATCATGAATGATATTGGAAACTGTGCCAACTGAAATGCCTATTAATGAGCTATAGCAGTGACTTTGACCTGACGATCTTCCAAAATAGGGGCCTTCAGTTTATGGCACATCTCCTCTGAAAATGCTTTGACAGGTCACCCTGAACAGGGGCCTTTTTTAATTGTTTTACTGCCCCACTTAAACTACTTGGCCCTAAACTTTACTTGGTAGAAGGTAGGTGCATCATCAACAAATACAGCGATCATCCTTTCATGGGTTTATTTAGGCTTCTTTTTTGCCTTTGTATGGAATTTTACAGAATGAAGCTCCACATCCCTCAATATCTTTGTAGACCCACACTGTACTTCACTTGCAATCCTGTCACTTCCAGTACTTTCATCAGACTGAACTGTTACTGTGTGCTTTGCATATCCAAACATGTCTCAACCTTACAAAACATGGTGAAGTAGATAACTTATTGAACACCCCTCATATGACTTTAACCTCTATTGTGGATAAAATGTTTGAAGTTTTTAAAAGAGATGCTATCCCGGAGTATCACAATGAAATAAGTGTATAACTCTATATGAGGGATCTGTCCTGTCAAAGTAATCTAAATGGCTCCAATGACTGGGTAAGTTATTGGATGCCATAAATCTTGGTTAGTATTTTGTCCTATTCAAACTGTAAGAAATTATTATATATAAATATATATTAAATATATACTATATACAATACACCCTCTTACTGGGTTTGATTTGAAGGTTGGATGCAATAAATTAGACACAAGAGTGAATGTCTAAAAAAAATATATTGTATAGTGTGGAAAATTGATATTACAGTATTATTTTTATTATTATTGATTGAGTATATATGGAGTTACAGTGGAATAAAAATAAATAAATATTACACAGATGTATACACACATAACAATAATTACAATTACTTCACCAATCCAAGATGACAAAATATACAACAGACAACTCCCTAAACCTTAAAGTACATATATAGCACACTTGGCCTTTTTAGATCTGTCCACCAGTCTCCTCTCCTGTCCCCTTCCAACTTCATTCTCTTTCCTCCAACTTTCTCACAACTTCCCCCTATACCCCCAAACATGGATCTTTTACCCATTGAAAGCTCTTAACACCCCTTTCGTTGTCAGCCCCCATATCAGTTATCTGACAGTCTGTGCGCCTTTCCAGAAACTGAATTTTGGTCAACCAGTTATTTTAGCATTACATGACACTTTTGTTCTCTGCCAACCAGCATATGTAAGAGATACAGGATCCTACAAGACCGTTATCTGTGAGAATATGAATAAGGCAAAAGGAGCTAGATATAGACTAATGAAGTATACACATGTACAGTTACCTACTCTCTGTTACCTCACACAAATAAATCCCTCATAATATATCAAATATAATGCAATATAATGCATACATTATTTCCAAAATCTGTATTTCTTACAAAACATTTAACATTGTTTGATAAATTTGCATCTTTAAACCTAAAATTTTTGTCTAAAGATGTAATTTTTTTTTAAACACCAGCCCCCCACTAGAGTGAGTTTTCACCTTTTTTGTAACATTTAAAAAACTGGCAGTGATAAATCTGTAGTAAAACTTGTTAGCATAACTAACTACATCTACTTTCTCGCCCACTTTTCAAAACTGGAGTAAGTGGTGTAAACATGCAAAAAGTTGCAATATTTTAACGCAAGTAACACCAAAATGGTGCAAAGGCCCTATTGTGGAACTTTTTCAAGCCAGCATTCTGGAGCACATGGCAAGATAAATCCCGTCATGGAACACTGCGTGAAGTTTTAGCCACTAGTATAGAAGAAAGATAGAAGAAAGTAGAGTGTGAACAGATTAAATGGTGGCAAATCAAAGTATTAAATGGAATGAGTGACTACAGTGTCTAGAAAGATTATTAAAATGAAGGTTAAATTGTTTAGAAAAAAGACGGACGAGGGGCGAACTACTTCCATTGCAACAACAAGTATAGGAAAGGAGTTTTCAATGTAATGCAGTTGGTGCTTGGCAAATAAAAGATAACAATAAGAAGTATTCATTTAAAAGGTGTATTTGTTCAAATACATTTATTTCACATGTAAAGACGGAACCACCCTTACATTGGTTGGGTGTGATACCCTATTTTGGTATTCAGAGTCAAATTATAAACTGCTTACAGTATGATGCAAAAATAACAGTATGATGGTCATCCCTTGGCCAAATAATGTTACCATACAATTGCCTAAATAGCAATGCTATATAATGCCTGTAGTGAATAGTAGCTGGACTACCATCCACTCTTAAAATGATATCCAAAGCAATTGGTTGGTTCACATGTGTCATGTCATAATGCAGGGAGCCAAGTTTAAAGGGGTTGTCCGGGTTCAGAGCTGAACCCGGACATACCCTTATTTTCACCCCGGCAGCCCTCCTGAGCCTGGCATCGGAGCATCTCATGCTCCGATGCGCTCCCGTGCCCTGCGCTAGATCGCGCAGGGCACAGGCTCTTGTGTTTACAATAACACACTGCCGGGCAGTAACTTCCGCCCAGCAGTGTGTTCGGTGACGTCACCGGCTCTGAGGGGCGGGCTTTAGCTCTGCCCTAGCCGTTTTACTGGCTAGGGCAGAGCCAAATCCCGCCCATCAGTGCCGGTGACATCACCGGGGTTCCTGTCAGCCCCATAGAGAGCCCCGGTACGTCACTGGAACTCAGAAAAATGCCTTTGCCCTGCGCGATTTAGCGCAGGGCAAAGGAGAGCATCGGAGCATGAACTGCTCCGATGCTCATGTCAGGGGGGCTGCCGGGGTGAAAATGGAGGGATGTCCAGGTTCAGCTCTGAACCTGGACAACCCCTTTAATGATTAAAATGAACCTCAAATAGATCTTATTTGTAACAAACAGGTTAATGATTAAAATGAACCTCAAATAGATCTGATTTGTAACAAACAGGTTATCAAGACTTCCTTGGAGGTATTATATTGCATGATATCTTTTATAGTTGACTCCAATTACCCTCTAGCTAAGATTGTATTAATATGTAGGAATGAAACTTAATGCTATGTTAGCTATCAGGTAATGGAGCCTAGGATAGTAAATCTTTTTTATACCATACAAGGTAACCTTGAGAGTTTGTTACAGTCCACTGTGCCTCAGTAACAATACAACACACTGTGAAAACTGCCAAAATCAGTAGCTTAAATCTCTGCATTTGAAGTCACTGTGTCACTTCAAATATGTCTACAAATTGCAGCAACAGAACTGCATAGTACTTTACCAGTTATTGCTATGGTTTAGTGATGTGGTTATGCCCACGTGGTTTTAGTGGTATGTTTGACCTGCAAAAACTGTGGCCAATTACTGCTTTGCAAAACCACAGCAATTGTGATAAAAATACATTTTTGCCATACAGTATTTGTTGCCTTTTTTGTGCTGTGACTTGTCCACCAAGTGTAATAAACCCAACCGTAATCATTAATCTTATGATACTTTATTCTGGAGATGTGCTGATTGTAAAATAATTTTAACCTTTAATTAATGTCGCCTGCCTGAAGTGATACATCAATAAGGAAATCATTCTGCATGAATCATTCTCGTTAGACGTAGCAGCAAACAATTAGTTGCCCCATATACACTGTATCAGTAACTAGCACAGTAACATAGGGGGGAATTTATCAAGATCGTTGTTTTCTTTGCCGGTTTTCATTCCCGCTGGGATGCAGGAGGATGCACCAAATTTATGCAGAGGCGCCGTCCTCTCATAGATTTGGAGCAAGCTTCTGCTGCCGCTGCAACAGTCTAAAATCTATGGCAGCCTGTTAACTGCCAAAGATTTCTGTTCATATTCACACCAGAAAACTAACGTGAATAAAGATAAATGTGCCTAGCCTGGTGGGCCACCACCCTTTCCCGCCCTCACCATGCCCACTTTTCTTGGCACTCTAAAAAGTGTCATGAAGGGGAAAAAAAAAAAAAAAACGCAAAACTTTCGACTTTTTGTTGCCAGAAAAGTGGTGTATATAGCATGGTAAATTTCCTCCATAGTTTGTAGGCTAAAAAAAGACATATGCCCATTGAATTTAACTACACACTCCATACTGGCCTGAGACTTCATGCTTTTATACAAACCTATTTGGTTATCTAGGTTATCATTATCACACAGGAATCATCTTTTTGATTCTGTAAAGTAATTAGTCATATACAGTATTGGCGTACTGGCCACTGTTGTTGGACTTTCTTAATGCAGTGAATTCTACATCTTAAAATGTTTCTTTTGGCTGACACCAAAGCATATTTTGGAATTGGTGTAGCTTAGAAGCTAAAATACATGTTGAACCAACAGTGAAAAATCAAAATTGGTATTTTTAGGGAACTTAACGGAATGAATGAAAGGCATCAGCTAGTGTGCTTGAAATAGTGATTAGGCAAGTTAAGAACAGAAAGTATACAGATGGCTGTACTGAAAAATTGCAGTATCTCTTCAAAGCTGAACCTACCTTTGCATGACCAGGGCTCTTTTATACTATAGAAAGAGCAAAAGTTGACCTCTTAGAATAAGATATTCAAAAAGTCCTTTTTTTGTTTTATCAAAATAAATGTGATATACTCATGATACCAAATTAAAGTCAATGCCTTATTTTTAACCCATAAGTGACCAGCCTGTTTTGGGCCTTACTGACCATTAGTGATTGCCTAACATTGGCCGGGACGATTCGGGAATGTGAACGCGCGTTCGCGATCACATTTTTTGCGAACAGAGCGTTCGCGGCGGGCCCCATTCACTTTAATGGCAGGCGAACTTGAAAAATCTTCAGGTCATATTTGCAGCCAGAAAATACTTACTAGAAGTACACAAATAGTCCCACAACATGGACAGTGATATACCAGAGGGGGGATCATTGGCAAAAATTCCAACAAAAAAGATGTATTTTAAACAGGGGCCATTTTTATGCGTCTTAAAGGGAAACTCTCAAAAATGTGCCCTGCTGGAGCCTAGAAAAAAATGTATTTTCAATCGTTTAATGTATACAAATGTGCAGCACTCCACGTTTTTGAATCCTGCAGAGTACATTTAAAAAATGCATACGTTAACGCAATTTTTTTTTCTATCATGGAACTGCATGGTGAACGGGCACCACTGTACGGCATCAGTCTGAGGCATCTGTTAACGCATACATTTTTGGGTATTCATTAAATGGATGGCAAAAATAAGATGTGAACCCAGCCCTAGTGTCAGAATAAGCACCAGTATACAGCGGAGCAGCGTTGCTGAGAGTGGAGGACGCCATGTATTGACAGAGCACTACCTGGTCATGGTGGCTAGGGATGAGGACTATGTTTCCCAAGGATCATTTTCTACTGGGAAATACAGGGCACAGTATAATACACTAGAATCTATAATATAAAGATATTAGCCCTACCCCCGAATGATAATACATTTAGGTGGTCATTTATTATATAGAAATACATCTATGTTAGTTGGATTTCTAACACAGATTGTGGCGCAAAGGTCCTTAGTAGGGATGAGCGAACTCGAACTGTATAGTTCGGGTTCGTACCGAATTTTGGGGTGTCCGTGACACGGACCCGAACCCGGACATTTTCGTAAAAGTCCGGGTTCGGGTTCGGTGTTCGTCGCTTTCTTGGCGCTTTTGTGACGCTTTCTTGGCGCTTTTTGAAAGGCTGCAAAGCAGCCAATCAACAAGCGTCATACTACTTGCCCCAAGAGGCCATCACAGCCATGCCTACTATTGGCATGGCTGTGATTGGCCAGAGCACCATGTGACCCAGCCTCTATTTAAGCTGGAGTCACATAGCGCCGCCCGTCACTCTGCTCTGATTAGCGTAGGGAGAGGTTGCGGCTGCGACAGTAGGGCGAGATTAGGCAGATTAACTCCTCCAAAGGACTTGATTAACTGATCGATCTGCAGCTGTGGATCATTGAGCTGCTGATCCTCAATTGCTCACTGTTTTTAGGCTGCCCAGACCGTTTGTCAGTCACATTTTTCTGGGGTGATCGGCGGCCATTTTGTGTCTTGTGGTGCGCCAGCACAAGCTGCGACCAAGTGCATTTAACCCTCAATGGTGTGGTTGTTTTTTGGCTAAAGCCTACATCAGGGTGAAGCTGTCACACCAAGTGCATTTAACCAGCAATAGTCTGTTCATTTTTTGGCCATATACAAAATCAGGGGCAAGCTGCGCCTGTCACCAAGTGCATTTAACCCTCAATGGTGTGGTTGTTTTTTGGCTAAAGCCTACATCAGGGTGAAGCTGTCACACCAAGTGCATTTAACCAGCAATAGTCTGTTCATTTTTTGGCCATATACAAAATCAGGGGCAAGCTGCGCCTGTCACCAAGTGCATTTAACCCTCAATGGTGTGGTTGTTTATTGGCTAAAGCCTACATCAGGGTGAAGCTGTCACACCAAGTGCATTTAACCAGCAATAGTCTGTTCATTTTTTGGCCATATACAAAATCAGGGGCAAGCTGCGCCTGTCACCAAGTGCATTTAACCCTCAATGGTGTGGTTGTTTTTTGGCTAAAGCCTACATCAGGGTGAAGCTGTCACACCAAGTGCATTTAACCAGCAATAGTCTGTTCATTTTTTGGCCATATACAAAATCAGGGGCAAGCTGCGCCTGTCACCAAGTGCATTTAACCCTCAATGGTGTGGTTGTTTTCTGGCTAAAGCCTACATCAGGGTGAAGCTGTCACACCAAGTGCATTTAACCAGCAATAGTCTGTTTATTTTTTGGCCATATACTACATCAGGGGCAAGCTGCGCCCGTCACCAAGTGCATTTAACCCTCAGTAGTGTGGTTGGTCAAGCTGTGACACCAAGTGCATTTAACCAGCAATAGTCTGTTCATTTTTTGGCCATATACTACATCAGGGGCAAGCTGCGCCCGTCACCAAGTGCATTTAACCAGCAATAGTGTGGTTATTTTTTGGCCATATCCCAGTCTAATTCAGTCACTAAATCCATACCGGTCACCCAGCGCCTAAATACTAGGCCTCAAATTTATATCCCGCTAAATCTCTCGTTACCGCTGTCCTGTTGTAGCTGGGAAAGTTATTTAGTGTCCGTCAAAGCACATTTTTTGTTCTGGGTTGAAGTACAATTCCCAATTTAGCAATTTCATAATTTAGTGGTTTCTGCTATATCAGAGCTATTTGAAATCTATCCCTAAAAGGGTATATAATATTCAAGGTGCACATTGGGTCATTCAGAATAACTTCACACACACCCGCTACTGTGTATTTTCAAGTCTAATTCTGTCACTAAACCCATACCTGTCACCCAGCGCCTAAATACTAGGCCTCAAATTTATATCCTGCTAAATCTCTCGTTACCGCTGTCCTGTTGTAGCTGGGAAAGTTATTTAGTGTCCGTCAAAGCACATTTTTTGTTCTGGGTTGAAGTACAATTCCCAATTTAGCAATTTCATAATTTAGTGGTTTCTGCTATATCAGAGCTATTTGAAATCTATCCCTAAAAGGGTATATAATATTCAAGGTGCACATTGGGTCATTCAGAATAACTTCACACACACCCGCTACTGTGTATTTTCAAGTCTAATTCTGTCACTAAACCCATACCTGTCACCCAGCGCCTAAATACTAGGCCTCAAATTTATATCCTGCTAAATCTCTCGTTACCGCTGTCCTGTTGTAGCTGGGAAAGTTATTTAGTGTCCGTCAAAGCACATTTTTTGTTCTGGGTTGAAGTACAATTCCCAATTTAGCAATTTCATAATTTAGTGGTTTCTGCTATATCAGAGCAGCTATTTGAAATCTATCCCTAAAAGGGTATATAATATTCAAGGTGCACATTGGGTCATTCAGAATAACTTCACACACACCCGCTACTGTGTATTTTCAAGTCTAATTCTGTCACTAAACCCATACCTGTCACCCAGCGCCTAAATACTAGGCCTCAAATTTATATCCTGCTAAATCTCTCGTTACCGCTGTCCTGTTGTAGCTGGGAAAGTTATTTAGTGTCCGTCAAAGCACATTTTTTGTTCTGGGTTGAAGTACAATTCCCAATTTAGCAATTTCATAATTTAGTGGTTTCTGCTATATCAGAGCTATTTGAAATCTATCCCTAAAAGGGTATATAATATTCAAGGTGCACATTGGGTCATTCAGAATAACTTCACACACACCCGCTACTGTGTATTTTCAAGTCTAATTCTGTCACTAAACCCATACCTGTCACCCAGCGCCTAAATACTAGGCCTCAAATTTATATCCTGCTAAATCTCTCGTTACCGCTGTCCTGTTGTAGCTGGGAAAGTTATTTAGTGTCCGTCAAAGCACATTTTTTGTTCTGGGTTGAAATACAATTCCCAATTTAGCAATTTCATAATTTAGTGGTTTCTGCTATATCAGAGCTATTTGAAATCTATCCCTAAAAGGGTAGATCATATTGAAGGTGCACATAGGGTCATTCAGAATAACTTCACACACACCCGCTACTGTGTATTTCCAAGTCTAATTCTGTCACTAAACCCATACCTGTCACCCAGCGCCTAAATACTAGGCCTCAAATTTATATCCCGCTAAATCTCTCGTTACCGCTGTCCTGTTGTAGCTGGGAAAGTTATTTAGTGTCCGTCAAAGCACATTTTTTGTTCTGGGTTGAAGTACAATTCCCAATTTAGCAATTTCATAATTTAGTGGTTTCTGCTATATCAGAGCTATTTGAAATCTATCCCTAAAAGGGTATATAATATTCAAGGTGCACATTGGGTCATTCAGAATAACTTCACACACACCCGCTACTGTGTATTTCCAAGTCTAATTCTGTCACTAAACCCATACCTGTCACCCAGCGCCTAAATACTAGGCCTCAAATTTATATCCTGCTAAATCTCTCGTTACCGCTGTACTGTTGTTGCTTGGAAAGATATTTAGTGTCCGTCAAAGCACATTTTTTGTTCTGGGTTGAAGTACAATTCCCAATTTAGCAATTTCATAATTTAGTGGTTTCTGCTATATCAGAGCTATTTGAAATCTATCCCTAAAAGGGTATATAATATTCAAGGTGCACATTGGGTCATTCAGAATAACTTCACACACACCCGCTACTGTGTATTTTCAAGTCTAATTCTGTCACTAAACCCATACCTGTCACCCAGCGCCTAAATACTAGGCCTCAAATTTATATCCTGCTAAATCTCTCGTTACCGCTGTCCTGTTGTAGCTGGGAAAGTTATTTAGTGTCCGTCAAAGCACATTTTTTGTTCTGGGTTGAAGTACAATTCCCAATTTAGCAATTTCATAATTTAGTGGTTTCTGCTATATCAGAGCTATTTGAAATCTATCCCTAAAAGGGTATATAATATTCAAGGTGCACATTGGGTCATTCAGAATAACTTCACACACACCCGCTACTGTGTATTTCCAAGTCTAATTCTGTCACTAAACCCATACCTGTCACCCAGCGCCTAAATACTAGGCCTCAAATTTATATCCTGCTAAATCTCTCGTTACCGCTGTCCTGTTGTAGCTGGGAAAGATATTTAGTGTCCGTCAAAGCACATTTTTTGTTCTGGGTTGAAATACAATTCCCAATTTAGCAATTTCATAATTTAGTGGTTTCTGCTATATCAGAGCTATTTGAAATCTATCCCTAAAAGGGTATATAATATTCAAGGTGCACATTGGGTCATTCAGAATAACTTCACACACACCCGCTACTGTGTATTTCCAAGTCTAATTCTGTCACTAAACCCATACCTGTCACCCAGCGCCTAAATACTAGGCCTCAAATTTATATCCTGCTAAATCTCTCGTTACCGCTGTACTGTTGTTGCTGGGCAAGATATTTAGTGTCCGTCAAAGCACATTTTTTGTTCTGGGTTGAAATACAATTCCCAATTTAGCAATTTCATAATTTAGTGGTTCCTGCTATATCAGAGCTATTTGAAATCTATCCCAAAAAGGGTATATAATATTCAAGGTGCACATAGGGTCATTCAGAATAACTTCACACACACGCTTCTGTGCATTTCCAAGTCTAATTCTGTCACTAAATCCATACCGGTCACCCAGCGCCTAAATACTAGGCCTCAAATTTATATCCCGCTGAATTTGAATACAATACATTGGGCCAAATAATATATTTGTTGTTGTGGTGAACCATAACAATGAGAAAAACATCTAGTAAGGGACGCGGACGTGGGCATGGTCGTGGTGGTGTTAGTGGACCCTCTGGTGCTGGGAGAGGACGTGGCCGTTCTGCCACATCCACACGTCCTAGTGTACCAACTACCTCAGGTCCCAGTAGCCGCCAGAATTTACAGCGATATATGGTGGGGCCCAATGCCGTTCTAAGGATGGTAAGGCCTGAGCAGGTACAGGCATTAGTCAATTGGGTGGCCGACAGTGGATCCAGCACGTTCACATTATCTCCCACCCAGTCTTCTGCAGAAAGCGCACAGATGGCGCCTGAAAACCAACCCCATCAGTCTGTCACATCACCCCCATGCATACCAGGGAAACTGTCTCAGCCTCAAGTTATGCAGCAGTCTCTTATGCTGTTTGAAGACTCCGCTGGCAGGGTTTCCCAAGGGCATCCACCTAGCCCTTCCCCAGCGGTGAAAGACATAGAATGCACTGACGCACAACCACTTATGTTTCCTGATGATGAGGACATGGGAATACCACCTCAGCATGTCTCTGATGATGACGAAACACAGGTGCCAACTGCTGCGTCTTTCTGCAGTGTGCAGACTGAACAGGAGGTCAGGGATCAAGACTGGGTGGAAGACGATGCAGGGGACGATGAGGTCCTAGACCCCACATGGAATGAAGGTCGTGCCACTGACTTTCACAGTTCGGAGGAAGAGGCAGTGGTGAGACCGAGCCAACAGCGTAGCAAAAGAGGGAGCAGTGGGCAAAAGCAGAACACCCGCCGCCAAGAGACTCCGCCTGCTACTGACCGCCGCCATCTGGGACCGAGCACCCCAAAGGCAGCTTCAAGGAGTTCCCTGGCATGGCACTTCTTCAAACAATGTGCTGACGACAAGACCCGAGTGGTTTGCACGCTGTGCCATCAGAGCCTGAAGCGAGGCATTAACGTTCTGAACCTGAGCACAACCTGCATGACCAGGCACCTGCATGCAAAGCATGAACTGCAGTGGAGTAAACACCTTAAAACCAAGGAAGTCACTCAGGCTCCCCCTGCTACCTCTTCTGCTGCTGCCGCCTCGGCCTATTCTGCTGCTGCCGCCTCGGCCTCTTCCTCCGCCTCTGGAGGAACGTTGGCACCTGCCGCCCAGCAAACAGGGGATGTACCACCAACACCACCACCACCACCTCCGTCACCAAGCGTCTCAACCATGTCACACGCCAGCGTTCAGCTCTCCATCTCACAAACATTTGATAGAAAGCGTAAATTCCCACCTAGCCACCCTCGATCCCTGGCCCTGAATGCCAGCATTTCTAAACTACTGGCCTATGAAATGCTGTCATTTAGGCTGGTGGACACAGACAGCTTCAAACAGCTCATGTCGCTTGCTGTCCCACAGTATGTTGTTCCCAGCCGGCACTACTTCTCCAAGAGAGCCGTGCCTTCCCTGCACAACCAAGTATCCGATAAAATCAAGTGTGCACTGCGCAACGCCATCTGTAGCAAGGTCCACCTAACCACAGATACGTGGACCAGTAAGCACGGCCAGGGACGCTATATCTCCCTAACTGCACACTGGGTAAATGTAGTGGCAGCTGGGCCCCAGGCGGAGAGCTGTTTGGCGCACGTCCTTCCGCCGCCAAGGATCGCAGGGCAACATTCTTTGCCTCCTGTTGCCACCTCCTCCTTCTCGGCTTCCTCCTCCTCTTCTTCCACCTGCTCATCCAGTCAGCCACACACCTTCACCACCAACTTCAGCACAGCCCGGGGTAAACGTCAGCAGGCCATTCTGAAACTCATATGTTTGGGGGACAGGCCCCACACCGCACAGGAGTTGTGGCGGGGTATTGAACAACAGACCGACGAGTGGTTGCTGCCGGTGAGCCTCAAGCCCGGCCTGGTGGTGTGTGATAATGGGCGAAATCTCGTTGCAGCTCTGGGACTAGCCAATTTGACGCACATCCCTTGCTTGGCGCATGTGCTGAATTTGGTGGTGCAGAAGTTCATTCACAACTACCCCGACATGTCAGAGCTGCTGCATAAAGTGCGGGCCGTCTGTTCGCGCTTCCGGCGTTCACATCCTGCCGCTGCTCGCCTGTCTGCGCTACAGCGTAACTTCGGCCTTCCCGCTCACCGCCTCATATGCGACGTGCCCACCAGGTGGAACTCCACCTTGCACATGCTGGACAGACTGTGCGAGCAGCAGCAGGCCATAGTGGAGTTTCAGCTGCAGCACGCACGGGTCAGTCGCACTACAGAACAGCACCACTTCACCACCAATGACTGGGCCTCTATGCGAGACCTGTGTGCCCTGTTGCGCTGTTTCGAGTACTCCACCAACATGGCCAGTGGCGATGACACCGTTATCAGCGTTACAATACCACTTCTATGTCTCCTTGAGAAAACACTTAGGGCGATGATGGAAGAGGAGGTGGCCCAGGAGGAGGAGGAGGAGGAGGAGGAAGAGGGGTCATTTTTAGCACTTTCAGGCCAGTCTCTTCGAAGTGACTCAGAGGGAGGTTTTTGGCAACAGCAGAGGCCAGGTACAAATGTGGCCAGCCAGGGCCCACTACTGGAGGACGAGGAGGACGAGGATGAGGAGGAGGTGGAGGAGGATGAGGATGAAGCATGGTCACAGCGGGGTGGCACCCAACGCAGCTCGGGTCCATCACTGGTGCGTGGCTGGGGGGAAAGGCAGGACGATGACGATACGCCTCCCACAGAGGACAGCTTGTCCTTACCCCTGGGCAGCCTGGCACACATGAGCGACTACATGCTGCAGTGCCTGCGCAACGACAGCAGAGTTGCCCACATTTTAACCTGTGCGGACTACTGGGTTGCCACCCTGCTGGATCCACGCTACAAAGACAATGTGCCCACCTTACTTCCTGCACTGGAGCGTGATAGGAAGATGCGCGAGTACAAGCGCACGTTGGTAGACGCGCTACTGAGAGCATTCCCAAATGTCACAGGGGAACAAGTGGAAGCCCAAGGCCAAGGCAGAGGAGGAGCAAGAGGTCGCCAAGGCAGCTGTGTCACGGCCAGCTCCTCTGAGGGCAGGGTTAGCATGGCAGAGATGTGGAAAACTTTTGTCAACACGCCACAGCTAACTGCACCACCACCTGATACGCAACGTGTTAGCAGGAGGCAACATTTCACTAACATGGTGGAACAGTACGTGTGCACACCCCTCCACGTACTGACTGATGGTTCGGCCCCATTCAACTTCTGGGTCTCTAAATTGTCCACGTGGCCAGAGCTAGCCTTTTATGCCTTGGAGGTGCTGGCCTGCCCGGCAGCCAGCGTTTTGTCTGAACGTGTATTCAGCACGGCAGGGGGCGTCATTACAGACAAACGCAGCCGCCTGTCTACAGCCAATGTGGACAAGCTGACATTCATAAAAATGAACCAGGCATGGATCCCACAGGATCTGTCCGTCCCTTGTCCAGATTAGACATTAACTACCTCCCCATAACCATATATTATTGGACTCCAGGGCACTTCCTCATTCAATCCTATTTTTATTTTCATTTTACCATTATATTGCGAGGCTACCCAAAGTTGAATGAACCTCTCCTCTGCCTGTGTGCTAGGCCTAAATATATGCCAATGGACTGTTGCAGTGGTGGCTGACATGAAGCCTGATTCTCTGCTATGACATGCAGACTAATTCTCTGCTGACATGAAGCCAGATTGTCTGTTACGGGACCTCTCTCCTCTGCCTGGGTGCTGGCCCTAAATTTATGACAATGGACTGTTGCAGTGGTGGCTGACGTGAAGCCTGATTCTCTGCTATGACATGCAGACTGATTCTCTGCTGACATGAAGCCAGATTGTCTGTTACGGGACCTCTCTGCTCTGCCTGTGTGCTAGGCCTAAATATATGCCAATGGACTGTTGCAGTGGTGGGTGACGTGAAGCCTCATTCTCTGCTATGACATGCAGACTGATTCTCTGCTGACATGAAGCCAGATCGTCTGTTACGGGACCTCTCTGCTCTGCCTGTGTGCTAGGCCGAAATATATGCCAATGGACTGTTGCAGTGGTGGGTGACGTGAAGCCTCATTCTCTGCTATGACATGCAGACTGATTCTCTGCTGACATGAAGCCAGATTGTCTGTTACGGGACCTCTCTGCTCTGCCTGTGTGCTAGGCCTAAATATATGCCAATGGACTGTTGCAGTGGTGGGTGACGTGAAGCCTCATTCTCTGCTATGACATGCAGACTGATTCTCTGCTGACATGAAGCCAGATCGTCTGTTACGGGACCTCTCTGCTCTGCCTGTGTGCTAGGCCTAAATATATGCCAATGGACTGTTGCAGTGGTGGGTGACGTGAAGCCTCATTCTCTGCTATGACATGCAGACTGATTCTCTGCTGACATGAAGCCAGATTGTCTGTTACGGGACCTCTCTGCTCTGCCTGTGTGCTAGGCCTAAATATATGCCAATGGACTGTTGCAGTGGTGGGTGACGTGAAGCCTCATTCTCTGCTATGACATGCAGACTGATTCTCTGCTGACATGAAGCCAGATTGTCTGTTACGGGACCTCTCTGCTCTGCCTGTGTGCTAGGCCTAAATATATGCCAATGGACTGTTGCAGTGGTGGGTGACGTGAAGCCTCATTCTCTGCTATGACATGCAGACTGATTCTCTGCTGACATGAAGCCAGATTGTCTGTTACGGGACCTCTCTCCTCTGCCTGTGTGTGTGCTGGGCCTAAATATATGCCAATGGACTGTTGCAGTGGTGGCTGACGTGAAGCCTCATTCTCTGCTATGACATGCAGACTGATTCTCTGCTGACATGAAGCCAGATTCTCTGTTACGGGACCTCTCTCCTCTGCCTGGGTGCTGGGCCTAAATTTATGACAATGGACTGTTGCAGTGGTGGCTGACGTGAAGCCTCATTCTCTGCTATGACATGCAGACTAATTCTCTGCTGACATGAAGCCAGATTGTCTGTTACGGGACCTCTCTCCTCTGCCTGGGTGCTGGGCCTAAATATATGCCAATGGACTGTTGCAGTGGTGGCTGACGTGAAGCCTCATTCTCTGCTATGACATGCAGACCGATTCTCTGCTGACATGAAGACAGATTCTCTGTTACGGGACCTCCCTCCTCTGCCTGGGTGCTGGGCCTAAATATATGCCAATGGACTGTTGCAGTGGTGGCTGATGTGAAGCCTTATTCTCTGCTATGACATGCAGACTGATTCTCTGCTGACATGAAGCCAGATTCTCTGTTACGGGACCTCCCTCCTCTGCCTGGGTGCTGGGCCTAAATATATGCCAATGGACTGTTGCAGTGGTGGCTGACGTGAAGCCTTATTCTCTGCTATGACATGCAGACTGATTCTCTGCTGACATGAAGCCAGATTCTCTGTTACGGGACCTCCCTCCTCTGCCTGGGTGCTGGGCCTAAATATATGCCAATGGACTGTTGCAGTGGTGGCTGACGTGAAGCCTCATTCTCTGCTATGACATGCAGACTAATTCTCTGCTGACATGAAGCCAGATTCTCTGTTACGGGACCTCTCTCCTCTGCCTGGGTGCTGGGGCTAAATTTATGAAAATGGACTCTTACAGTGGTGGGTGACGTGAAGCCAGATTCTCTGCTATGGGACCTCTCTCCAATTGATTTTGGTTAATTTTTATTTATTTAATTTTTATTTTAATTCATTTCCCTATCCACATTTGTTTGCAGGGGATTTACCTACATGTTGCTGCCTTTTGCAGCCCTCTAGCTCTTTCCTGGGCTGTTTTACAGCCTTTTTAGTGCCGAAAAGTTCGGGTCCCCATTGACTTCAATGGGGTTCGGGTTCGGGACGAAGTTCGGATCGGGTTCGGATCCCGAACCCGAACATTTCCGGGATGTTCGGCCGAACTTCTCGAACCCGAACATCCAGGTGTTCGCTCAACTCTACTGATAACGCAAGAACGCTAAAGGTATGGTTTTGGTAAGCTGGCAGAAGCTCTCTAGCTCTATAGTTGCATTTGATTTGTTGCAGTTTTTGGTGATTACCAAAATTGTGCAATTTCGTTTTCTGATCCATTCTCATCACAAGTTAGGCAAGGTGGGTATTGTCACAATGGAGTGAGCATAATCTAAAAATTTAAGACAGATCTATTAAGATATTTTTTTTTAAAAAAAGCCACATTTTAGCATTAAATAGCAGGCGTTCATATCATTTTCTCGCTTTCAGGCAGTTTCAAATGTGCCAAATTTATTATGAGGCATGTTTAATATTTTTTTTTTTACCGCATTCAAACTCAACCGAAACAATATTCTTTATATATCTGCCTCTATTACAGTATGTGTTCATCACATGCACAATTATTTTGGTGTACGAAGATATAATGAGCTGTCCAAGGTGCTGATATTTCATAGCGCAATTAGGTTCTACCCATTACAATACAAATACTTGTTTAATTGAAGTTGTAGAAATTACAGAAGGCTTAGCAGTAACTACAGTATATAGTAGTAGTTCTGGGCCAAGCAATTTTGCAATGTGATTGTGCTCCCTATATAGTTAAAAGCTTTTACTACTATAGAGTAGATTGGGAATCCAGTTAATTAGCAAACATATGGAATACTAATTTTCAAAGTTATAGGATTGGACATACAATATACATATCCTGTGCAGCTGCACAGGGGACAGATTAATAAGGTGAACCACTGATTTGTGGATAAAACAGATGTTGCAAACATTAACAATGAAGCTGTAGTGGTAAGCTATTAATGCAGAATGCCATAGCGCTTTGCATTATTTTTGTCGCATGCCATTTTAATAGCAAATGTACTAGAAAAAGCATTGTGCACTAGATGATTAGTGTTGTACCCTGGTTGTACAGTTAACAATATCTACATCTATGTTTTGGAGAAGGACAGTGTGTGTATACAGAGATAGATGTCAATCTCTGAGTAGGACTACCCACAAGACTCCTAAACCCAGAATGAGCAGGGATATAAATGAATAAAGTCTTTTTAAAGTCCACATGCCAAGGGGGCTCAATCTGACAGCAGGGGTGCTGTTGGGCTGCCGAGTCTCACCATCTGAGGTTGCTATGTTTTGGTGGCGGTGGTTGTCATGTGGCGCCTGCGACAACTAAGAGTAGGTCCCACTCGAAAGAGCAAAAAATTGATCAGAGCACTGAAGCAATTCAGGCTATGCAGACACTCCAAAGTGACAAGCAGACAATGGGCCCCTACACAGGGGAAGGGGGGAGTGTACTTATTTAAAATATAACTTTTAATATGATCTGAAGAATACAGAATAATAAGACTCACTACACATTGTAGACATACATACACATTTACGACCAACTTAATGGTGCCTTGCTGGTATAGACAAAAAATTCTGCTCCGTCCGTGAAGACACAAACAGTCTTACCAGACCACTTGTAGGTAATGAGAAAGGTCCTTAGAAGCAGGAAACTGGAGACACTCGATGCATGCCATGCGGGAGTAGGTGCATTCACTGTAGGGCCGAATAGATTGAGCAATGGAACTAATCCTGTATAACCGTACCAAGATGAAGGGGGCTATTGTGCTTCTACCTATCTATGCACTAAGCACTCGCCTTGGAAAAGGTGACCCCGTCCGGTAGCCTGTCCCTGTATTGGACCTGAACCCTGAAACTACAGACGATTTGCCAGTGGAAAAAAAAGAAAAATACTTCCAATGGTCTCCCGACGTGGCACGTTTCTGTCCGTGACTCTTCAGGGGAAAGACTGCAGGAAGGTGAAAGATAGCCACAGGTATCTGACCTGAGGCTGAATAAACACTGGGGAAGAGGACAAGCTAAAAAGCTTGTGCTCTGCTATCCCAGGGTGGGATGCAGTATTGCGCAGGAGGGGTAGTCCTGCTTCTAAGGACCTTTCCCATTACCTACAAAGGGTCTGGTAAGACTGTTCGTGTCTTCACGGACAGAGCAGAATTTTTTGTCTATACCAGCAAGCCGCCACTCGAAAGAGGCAACCAATAATGTAGTAAGTGGGCTTATGCACTTTGATAAAAATGTATACAAATGGCCTTGTGTACATTAAGTGGACTTTGGCATTGCATACTAGTAATAATGCTGAAATGCAATGTAAATTGTGCTGAGAAGCAACAGATCTCAATGCAGAGCTTGTGCATGTGCGAGACATGTTTTTCCTCTTTTTTTAATTTTATAAATGAATACAAGTATGTTATTCTAAGAGACATTAGAGAGCCCTGTGGACAGCTATTAGGGAGCAGGGCAAAATGTCTGTTCTTACACAGGGGTACCCTGCTATTTCTGCTTGTGTACAATTCTGCACAATTCTATTTTAACCTCTTCATTACTGGAGTGTTAACTCCCTTGTTTAAGGCTACTTTCACACTAGCGTTCGTCGGTCCGCTCGTGAGCTCCGTTTGAAGGGGCTCACGAGCGGACCCGAACGCTTCCGTCCAGCCCTGATGCAGTCTGAATGGATGCGGATCCGCTCAGACTGCATCAGTCTGGCGGCGTTCAGCCTCCGCTCCGCTCGCCTCCGCACGGACAGGCGGACAGCTGAACGCTGCTTGCAGCGTTCGGGTGTCCGCCTGGCCGTGCGGAGGCGTGCGGATCCGTCCAGACTTACAATGTAAGTCAATGGGGACGGATCCGTTTGAAGATGCCACAATATGGCTCAATCTTCAAGCGGATCCGTCCCCCATTGACTTTACATTGAAAGTCTGGACGGATCCGTCCGAGGCTATTTTCACACTTAGCTTTTATATGCCAAAATAATGCAGACGGATCCGTTCTGAACGGAGCCTCCGTCTGCATTATTATGATCGGATCCGTTCAGAACGGATCCGATCGAACGCTAGTGTGAAAGTAGCCTAACCAGGCCAATTTTTTAGTTATAGCTATCTAACTACAAATAACTAATTCATGTCTAATCCAACCTATGTGTATTTGATATTATTTTTCACGGGATATCTTAGACATTTCTTTTGTGTCATCTAATGACAGATATAATATAAAAAAAATATATATATATATATATATATATATATATATATATATAAAACGCGAGTTTGTGAGCGTTTTTGCGTGTTTGAGTTCAAGTGTGTGTTTGTATTAAGTGTGTGACTTTAGATTACGCGACTTGAGATTCAGGGACTTTAGGAGGGGACTACAGTAAATTAGATTCTTATCACTGCACTATATAGTATTTTTCTCTTTTCTTGCCTAATCCCCATTTGGTATGTGTTCCATTATTGACAGCGCAGTCCAGTGCACATCTGGTCTAATGTATGCAGTCCTGGAACAGCAGTTTGAGGGTGCATATCTTTGTTCAAAATGTGAGCAAATTGACAGTTTGTAATTGCACATCGAGTATCTAAACGGGCAAATTTCAACACTGAGAAGCGCTGACAATTTGGAAAACAGTTTGCTGCTCACTGAGCAAGCACTCTATGGGGTAGATATGGGGGAGGGTGGTAGCGAGGAGGCTCAGGAAAGTGAGGTAGGTAGCTGGGAAACACTTAGAAAGCGGGTTAGAGGGAAGAGTGCCAGGGAGGCTAGCCCTGATCTGACACACCCCAACTAGTTTGCAAGCTTGGCAGATGAGGGGGGTGTCAGTTCAGGGAGAGCACTGCTGAAGCCAGACACTTCCTCTGCCAGTCAGAGGAATGTCAGCTCCAGTTAGCAGGGGACCAGGAAAGCAGGGCATTCCAAACAGGTGCTGGTAGTGGGAGACTCAATTATTAGGGGTACAGATAGGGCAATCTGTCACAATGGCCGGGATCGTTGAAAGGGTGTGTTGTCTTCCTGGCGCTCGATTTCGACAAATCGCGGAGCGGGTTGACGGGATTACTAGGAGAGGCTGGAGAAGATCCAGTGGTCATATCGGAACCAATGACAAAGTTAGAGGTAGGTGGAGCGTCCTTAAAACTGATTTTGCGAATTTAGGTGGAAAGCTTAGTGCAAGGACCTCAAAGACAGTATTGGTACCACGAGCCACACAAGAAAGGCAGCGGGAGATTAGGGAGGTTAACAAGTGGTTTAAGAACTGGTGAAGGAAGGAGGGGTTTGCGTTCCTGGAGAATTGGGCCGACATCTCTGTTGACTACAGGCTCTATCGTAAGGATGGGCTACACCTCAATGGGGAAGGGGCAGCTGTGTTGGGGAAGAAGATGGTTAGAAGGTTGGAGGTAGCGATGGACGAACATCTTCCGGGACGGTTCGCGAACGCGATTGCGCGAACGCGATCAAATGTTCGCGAACCGCAAGTTCGCGGCGGGTCCTATTCATTTTAAAGGAAGGCGAACCTGAAAAACCTTCAGCTGATATTTGCAGCCAAGTAATAATTACCAGAAGTGCACAAATAGTCCCACAACATGGACAGTGACATATCAGATGTATTATTCGTATTTACGATCTCCATAAATTTTGGTTTTCGATGCAAAATATCGGCAATATAATTTTCGCGTACGCGCATGCGCAAATGCACTATACAGTACCCAAATGCACTATAAAGAAAGTATATTGATATATATCAACCAGCTTCAATCTGTTTTTTAGGGGGGGGGGGGACTGGTATATCACATCAGTAGAAATGATTTGTTCCAATAACGCTTGTCCCTCTATATACCTGCAGTATCGCAGCAGAACTGCACACAACTGCCGCATAAATGCACTATAATATACATTCTAACATAGAAAGTATATTATAACATTGTACAAGGAAGGCAATCCATTAGAATATACATGATGATAAAATGTAACCTTTAATAATTTTACTATATGGGTACATTCACATGTCCGTAAGTGTTTAGCAGATCCGCAAAACACGGACACCGGCAATGTGCATTCCGCAATTTGTGGACCACACAACGTCGGCACTATAATAGAAAATGCCTAATCTTGTCTGCAATTGCGGACAAGAATAGGACATGTTCTATTTTTTGGCGGAAACAAAAGCACAGATGCGGAAGTGCGGATCAGCAAATGCGGATGTGGATGCGGATGCGGACAGCACATTCCGGCCCCATTGAAAATTAATGGGTCTGCAACCGTTCCGCAAAATTGCGGAACGGATGCAGACCCATTTTGTGGACGTGTGAATGGAAAAGATAGCCCTCAAAAAAGTTAACCATAAAGCATAGATGTGGTAGGCAATAAAAGTGCTCGGCGGCACTAAATCAAGTGCTCGGTGGCACCAAATCAGAAACCATATGTCCTACCACAATCCTGAGGGTTCCAGTGCATATCGATTAATCCAGGAGGGAAAGCAAAAAAACATCCATCCCTGGGCTAGATGATTATCTGGTATTGAAGGACAGGGTAGGCAAAGAGCTGTCCCTGATATTGCAAGAGTGACCCCGTCCAGAACCTTACCATATATAAAAATTGCCTTAGTAAGTCCCTAGCTCCTAGTCCCTTGACTTCCAGGTGATCACTATATAGATCTATGTATTTTTGACTCATTATAAAAGTATAATATAAGTATATCGCACCCCTCCGTGTATCACACATATCGATAGCACACCTATACCAGTCCTTAAAAGGACTTTTGTGGCCCTATTAGCTAGCGATTGGTGTCTGTGCTCCACACAGCAACATCTCCCTACACTGGCAAAACACTAAATGTAAAATGGCGGCCAGATCAAATTTATTTATAAGGTAGGGGGCATGTCCATGTGCTGAAATGTCTCAATTGGCTGTCCTGTACCACCCGATGGATGTGTCATGGGTTAAAAATCTTCACAATGTAAAAGAATAAGGCGGGCGTGAATTTCTCCAAAGTTCGCTGCGAAATGACCGCTGGGCGAACCGCAAGGCCATCTCTAGTTAGAGGAATGTTTAAACTAGGGACCTGGGAGGAGGATAATTACATTATAGGAAGATAGTGCCGATAGAGACTGGGGGCAAGGTAACGGGGATGGGGGGGAAATGGAAGAAGGGACTAGAACAGCTCAGAAGTAAAAGTGTAGGGTACAAAATAACATAAACCTCTTAAATGTATGTATACTAATGCCAGAGGCCTGACTAATAAAACTGGGGAACTCGAATTAGTGACTGTGTGAGGAGGACTATGACATAGTGGGAATAACTGAGACATCTCTGGATGATAGCTATGACTGGGCAGTTAATGTACAGGGTTACAGTCTGTTTAGAAAGGATCATCAAAACCGGAGAGGGGGAGGGGTCTGACTTATGTAAAGTCCTGTCTAAAGCCCACACTCCGGGAAGATATAAGTGAGGGACATGAACAGGTGGAGTCACTGTGGGTAGAAATACATGGCGGCAAAAACAATAATCAATTATTATAAACCACCTAATACACAGAAAATCTGCTACTAAACGAGATAGACGAGGCGGCAAATCATAATAAGGTGGTTATTATGGGGGACTTGAACTACCCAGATATAGACTGGGAAACGGAAACTTGTATATCTCATAAAGGAACAGGTTCTTGGCAATAACCAAAGTCAATTACCTTTCCCAACTGGTTCAGGACCCGACTAGAGGGATGGCCATGCTGGACTTAGTATTAACCAGTAAACCTTACAGAACAATAGATGTGCAGGTTGGGGGACACCTGGGAAATAGTGACCATAAAGTATTAACCTTCCAATTATCATTCAGGGAGGGAGGAACAAAAATAACAAACTTCAAAAAAGCTAAATTTAGCCAACTAAGAGAGGCCATAGGCCTAACTAACTGGGACAAAGTCCTCAAAAATAAAAAAAAATACAGCCAGAAAATGTTATATTTTTAAAAGCATCCTAAAGTCTAATTGTGATAGGTACATACCTTATGGGAATAAAAGGTTAAGGAACAAGAAAAAAACTATGTGGAAAAATAGAACTGTAAAGAAAGCAATAAATGACAAAAAGAAAGCATTTAAACCACTAAAACAGGAGTGTAGCGACGGAAGCACTGAAAAACTATTAGGAAAAAATTGAATATGTAAAATACAAATAAAAGCAGCCAAACTAGAGACCAAGAGATTAATTGCCAAAGAGAGCAAAACTAACCCTAAAATGTATTTTAATTATATAATTAAATAGCCTTCCTGCAGAAGTGGTAGCTGCAAATACAGTGAAGGAGTTTAAGCATGCATGGGATAGGCATAAGGCTATCCTTCATATAAGATAGGGCCAGGGGCTATTCATAGGATTCAGATATATTGGGCAGACTAGATGGGCCAAATGGTTCTTATATGCCGACACATTCTATGTTTCTATGTTTCTATATAAATGGTAGAAAGTATAAATCTGAAGGTGCCGCCCCTCTACAGAGTAATGAGGGGGGAGTTGCAGAGAGCAATGAGGAGAAAGCAAAGCTATTAAATATTTTCACTGAAGAAAATAAACTGTCAGGTGAAATGCAGAATGTAAAAGTTAATTCCCCATTTAAAGTGCCCTGTCTGACCCAAGAAGAAGTACAGCGTCCTCTTAAAAAGATTAAAATAGACAAATCGCCAGGACAGAGAATTAAGTAATATCATAGACATACCCTTATTTCTGATATTTAAGGACTCTATACTGACAGGGAGTGTTCCACAGGATTTGGGCATAACAAATGTAGTGCCAATATTAAAAAAGGGTCCAAAAAAAGAGCCCGGAAACTATAGGCCAGTAAGTTTAACATCTGTTGTGGGTAAACTGTTTGAAGCTTTTCTAAGAGATGTTATCTTGGAGTACCTCAAGGAAAATAGGCAAATAACGCCATATCAGCATGGCTTTATGAGGGATTGGTCATGTCGAACTAATTTAATCAGTTTCTATGAGGAGGTAAGTTCTAGACTTGACAGCGGCGAATCAATGGATGATGTATTTCTGGACTTCTCCAAAGCATTTGACACTGTACCGCATAAAAGGTTTGTATATAAAATGAGAATGCTCGGACTGGGAGAAAATGTCTGTATGTGGGTAAATAACTGGCTGAGGGATAGAAAACAGAGGGTGGTTATTAATGGTACACACTCAGATTGGGTCACTGTCACTAGCAGAGTACCTCAGGAGTCAGTATTAGGCCCTATTCTCTTCAATATATTTATTAATGATCTTGTAGAAGGCTTGCACAGTAAAATATAATTTTTTGCAGATGACACTAAATTGTAAAGTAATTGACACGGAAGAGGACAGTATACTGCTACAGATGGCTCTTGATAGATTGGAGGTTTGGGCAGATAAGTGGCAGATGAGGTTAACACTGACAAATGTAAGGTTATGCACATGGGAAGGAATAATGCAAGTCACCCGTACATACTAAATGGTAAAACACTGGGTAACACTGACATAGAAAAGGACCTAAGAATTTTAGTGAACAGCAAACTAAGCTGTAAAAACCTGTGTCAGGTAGCTGCTGCCAAGGCCAATAAGATAATGGGTTGCATCAAAAGGGGCATAGATGCCTGTGATGAGAATATAGTCCTACCACTTTACAAATCGCTAGTCAGACCACACATGGAGTACTGTGTACAGTTCTGGGCTCCTGTGAACAAGGCAGCCATAGCAGAACTGGAGAGGGTTTAGAGTAGGACAACTGAAGTAATAACTGGGACTACAGTACCCTGAAATATTATCAACATTAGGGTTATTCACTGGAAAAAAGTGAATTAACCCCTTCCTTTCACAGTCAGGGCAGAAATAAATTCATTCACAGCCTGCAGTCTCACAGTTAATTTTATAGCCAGTAGGGTTTGATAACATATGAAGAAGAGTGTTCCCGTGCTGGCTTTTATACTTTATACTGTGATGAATATCCCTGCTACAATGATGGGCATACATTATGTGATTGCAGCTATCTAATGACAGCTCTGTCACAGTAATCTGCAGTGACACGGTTGCCAGCATCACACAATGTAACTGTCACGGGGTGCCAAGGGCGCACTCGGTCTCCCATCAGCCCGCAGACCTGCTGCTTAGCTTCAGGAGCGAGGATCTGTGTTTGGCCTCGTTCCCAGGGCGGCTTTGCTAGCTGGGAGGCTCCCTGCTCCTAGGTCTGCCTTGAGCGCCGAGCTGATCACTCGGTGCTCAACTTGTCTGTCTGCCGGTCATTTGACGCTGGCCACGTCACATGACCCGCAGACCCCACTATAAATACAGGCAGCCTGCTGGCGACAGGTTGCCTGTTAATTCTAGGTTCCTGACTATTTGTTGGACTACTGAATACTACCTGATCCTGTTCCCTGACTATCCGTTGCCTGCTCTTCCTGTACTGCGCATCTCTCCTGGTATCCTGACCCTGGTTTCCACCTGACGATTCTTTGCGGACTCCTGTTGTACTTCGTTTCTCTCCTGGTATTTGACCTCAGCTTTTCAGCTTTTCCTGACTATTCTCTGCTCATTCCTTAGTCGCTAGGTATTGACCAGGTCTGTTCACATTCCGTTATTTGTCTTGTCTGTCTTCCCAGCACGTATTCTAAGTTAGGGACTACCGTCTAGTTTTCCCCTGTCATTAGGACTTGCGAGGCAAGTAGGCAGGGCCAGGGGTAGAGGGTGGAGCACAGTGGTCACTATCCTCCCCCTGTGTGTAGTGTACGTGACCGTCACAGTAACCCAATACTTTAAGTCAGGGTGCAGTTGAGAGCCTATCACCAGGATGTATAAAGTCGTGCAACGATAGGCAAAAGGTTAAGTTATTAAACACATTTTTTTATATCTGAAATCAATAAAATCTATAGAGATCCAGCAATATAAACATCTGTAATTATTTTTAATATAACAATGAAACTGTAGTTTGATAGGCTGTAGGATTGCTATCAATGACAAATATTCATAACAAATGCCCCCAATATCATATTCTTTTTTGCACTTCTCCAAGTATTGTATACAGCAAGTATCTCCAAATGAATTTCATGTCGCCCAAGGGTATATGTCATCTACAGGGGTCCCAGCAGCTTCTCTTGAAGTTCAGTAGAAAAAGACATTGTTGCCCAGGCATGTATCATTGTTGCCCAGGCATGTATTAGGAGAGCTGATATCACTTTGGGTTTTAGTTTGAGAAAAGATGTATTTCAAATATAGGGAGGAAGGTTTTATTTACTGTATTCGGTTATTGTCTATTAGTATAGAGATGAGAGAAGTTATGAAAACTTTGATTCAGCTGCTTTGCCGTTTTTCACAAATTTTCTTTGTGATTAACTACTTTGTCATGAAGTGCATTTCTTTGGCAAGTGGAGGTCCGTTGTCTCAGCAGAAAGTTTCAGCCTGATGGTAAGGCTGTGCTGGGACTCGGCAGTCTCATGCTGTGCTCAGTATTGGCATGTCGCGTGGTCCACTCTGCATCTCGCGGGAATAAATTCGTATCATATAATCTTAAGTATCCTGATTTCATTGGAGTTTGATGAAGCGCTTCAGATTTTTCACTTGCTCAACTTTCAAGTATTCTTTCCCATTTAGGATAATTCAGGCATTAAATGTAGTCTATAATTACCAGACGCGTTTCGGGGAATACTTTCCCCTTCTTCAGTGGCTACATTCAATGATTCCAAATCCGATCTTTTATATCATATTCCGGCTCGTGTCAAAACATGGTCCGGATTTTTGCCAACATCTAGCACATCAATATTATTTACAGCGCCAGGTAAGCCCACTGAGGTGGGACGTCACAGTGGGCCGACCGACGGAACTGTAAATAACTCACAAAACAGACATATGATTATTAAGCAAGAGCGGTATAATTCAAGATTGATAATCAAGTAAATATCGCAAAATCTCTACAAATTTACTAGTGTATCCTCATACCAGCGTTAACTGATTACCATATGTGTTGTGGTTTATGATTTATACAGAGTAATTCTGTGATTCATCTTATCTATTTATCTTATCTTCTTTGGTGCATATACCTAGATACACGGTTTTAGATTGTACGTTTTATGTTTTTAGATGTGTTTTAGTATTTTGAGTGATTCCAATAAATGTATGGTACACTAGCTATATTGCGTCCATGTGATTTACATATGTTGGAGTGCCAGTCCATCTTCTAATATATATGTTTCTGACTTTTGAAAGGGTGATTCAATAGGACTAGAGCACCAATCCTTGGATATGGAAGAGTGAGCCATTGCCTTACATCAATATATGTACAATGCCATTAATATGTTAAGGAATCTCATATAACATGTTTTGAGCTGTTTTATTAACATAATTTCTAGTGATATTTACTACAGTACCTGAAGGAGATAAAAGATACACATCTCTCTTCTGTACTTTATAACACTGATAAAATCTTGTAGGATTACAGAAGCTGATAGGAGGATGCTTAGTTGTAACTGGATTGAGCAGAGATTAGGCATGGCATGAATAGGAACTCAGGACTACATAAAAATCAAAAATGTCACTGTGTTTGGAATATTTCCAAGCTCCAGTGGCACGCTTGAGTGTTCATATAAAAAATGCTATAAAAATGCAATAAACAACTGTGCAGACCAAGGCTCACAGATATATTGGGGACCGTTGTCAGAGGGAGAAAGAGATTTGTTCTGCTGATGTATTTATAGTAGCTCAAAGAGACTGTCTAGGCAATTGTGTGCAACTACTGAGCTTGTATTAGTTTTCAGCTTTTAGACTATTGGTGCAAACCCATTTGTGGTCTGAGGGCCACATTGACATATTGAACCTCACCCAAGGGCCCAAGTAAACCTTTGTAGTGCATGCAATCTCAGATATTTATGGAATATACTCACCTGATACACAATGATCAAAGAGATGAACATGCAGTTTATCATTAGTACACCACGTTACAAGCCACTCTTTGTCTCGCTAGCATGGAACATACATGTGAGCAGCCACCAGAAAGAGGCAAGAATGTCTCTGAACAAATGGTTGAGGATCACACAGAATGGCTTTGTCGGCTGCATGTGGCGTCAAGGCCACAGAAAGACACCAGAATATGAGCCAGAAAGTCTGCCTAACACACATGATATTTGTATGCTACTCTTGTCATTTTCTGAAAAGGGGGAGCAGGGGGTGGAATGGGTTGTGGTGTGCACATTCACTATCATTTACACTTTACTGCCATTAATGGCATATGAAATCTACTCTAGATAGAAGCTGGAGTAGCTCTCAGTTTGAGTGCATGGATTGCTGGAGAATGCACCTAATTTATGACAAGGCATGTGTCTGGTCATCAATTAAGCACATCCTCTGGCAGCACAGAGGATATCAAAGACTGGTGTTAAAATGCTAGTCTTTGTTAAATTACCCCCAAAGCATATTAAAAATACCTTTTTACTTATGCAGTGGTTGATTGGTTTCTCTCATAAAGACAACATATTTTTTAATTTTAATTTTTTAAAGCAGGCAGTATGTAGTGGCATTACATGGAACGGCACTATCCAATGAATGAAATGGAATGACCATCCATGTAGTCAATGAACATGCTGGTCTTACAGAGCAGCTCTTTGTACTGGCATATAGACAAGGGTTTGAATGGGAAACCCCCATGATATCCATATAGCCTGAGATTATATGGACTAGAATTGTACTTCTTGAGATAACCCTTTTCAAGCTGGGTTCACATCATGTTTTTTATCATCTGCTTAACAAAACAAACAAAAAACACATGCAAAAGGAAGGACATTCATTGGGATCCATTTTTCCATATACTCCAATGTTAAAAAAAACAACTGTGTGACAGACAAAAGTAGACACAACTTTTGTGTCTTCTGAAAAATGGACAGTCACAGTCTGGCATTGTTAGAAAAGTGTGGTAATTATCAGGGTGTGTAGAGACACAGCCTATCAACAAGTAGAATGGTAATGTCGGTTGTCACTTTTTAAATAAAATAAGCTATATCCTGGATGGTTCATAGTGGAATGTCACAGTGTTGTAGAATTTTAAGAAAATTGGTGCACAATTTTTATTTTAAGAAAAACACAGATATTCTCTAAAACAGAAGAACAGAAAGGTCCTCTTAAAGATATCATTAATGAATGTGACATCACACCACAGATTATGTTTCTCTAGCAAACAAGATCACAGCACAGGTATCATTTTAAAATCTAGCAGACATTCATCAACATGTTAATTAACAAGCATAAACCTTGGAAGCAAATCTTCCTAAGAATGGCAATCATTAGCTAGTGTTTCAACAGTTTGAATATCAAAATGGCCAATTTTGTGCATAATTAAAGTATGTAAAATGTAAAGAACATGATTCAGAAATCTGTCATAGCACATCATCCATTTATAAACAAAGTATAGAATAATTTCTTAGTATTGTAAGGACAGAGAGAGAGGTACAAATAATTACCCACAGCCAAGTGGCTTCTTGGAAACCAAGAACTGATTAATGGGACATCTGGAGAATAGGCACCAACATTAAAACCACATAGAAGCATTACAATGGTCTCAATCATTAATTCTTCGAAACATAAAGTTCACATCACTAATTCCAGCTTTTCTTTTTGCAGATACTAGAATTAAAACTGTCACCACAGAATGGCAACTTTGATTAAAAATAGTGGATTATGTTCAATGTTTCCCCTAAGCTTTTTTTTTTGTTGTTAGCATGCAGTTGAGGGCCTAGGTAATGTTCCCTGTAAGCCAGGCAATCCAAAGCCTCAAATAAATATCTATGTACTGCACCAAAATAATCCTACTACATAGCAGTCAGATACATACAGTGTAGTGCCATCTAAGGCCCAGGAAATAGGTTTTATACAGCACATCGATGAATAGTTTCATACTGTACATGCTAACATTCCGAGTGAATGAACCCATGCCAATATCACTGGTGATCCTGGCTAAATAAGAGACTTATGGTAACATTACTGGGGCAATGTCAATAAAGTGGTTAATGCATTAATATTACTGCAAGTTAAATTTTAGTGACAGAATGGCAGATGGCATCGCATAAAAACCCTCCACTGCGTTGACTAGTGTATTATCTCCACTTTGATTTTAAACATCTAAGCATCTGTATTAATTTTATAGACCACATTAAATGGAAATTCACCTGTATGCAATTAGTGTATATTTAAGGTAGTATATTTAGAGTAAAAAATTTATTTTGCAAATAGAATTATTTCAGGGATAGAGAAGAATGTGGCTTGCATCAGCCTATCCGATTTCATTTCCCCTTTCTATCTGTGTAGTATCAAAAGGACTCTACTAGAGATTCATGCTTATGAATCCCTGATGTAGTCATGAGCCAACATACTCTTCATATACACAAGTCTTAAACTACTTGCATTGATTATAACAGCAACTATTATTTCCGTAGAACAAATATATTCTGCAGTGCATTACAATAAGGTAAATAGTAGAGATATTAGTAAATTACTGTGTTTGTTACGACAGTTTGGCTGCAAGCTTTTCAGATTCGCTTCAGACAAATCAAACAAAGAACTGCACAGCGCCATTTTACTGCACATATTGGCAGGAAAAAGTACAAGGGGGGAAGAATAAGGATGCTCATCCTAAGACAAAGTGAGGGGGGATGGCACTGTATGGGCCAATCAGTGCTTCAGCAGGTAGGGGGGTGCCCTTGCAGAATGACCAGAACATCATTCTTTGGTGGGCTGTTAATGAGGGTGGATAGGTCAATGCAGGGTCTGCCAGAAAACAATCTAGGAAAATAGCATAGGGAAAGGCAGGGAAAGTTTTCAGCCAGAGAGTGAAGTGAGGAGTTGAGGCAAGGTGTGCCTACTGCTGCACAACCACAAAAGCAGTTACCTGTAAGAACATTTCTTTTTTTCCCATTTGAAAAGAAATACAGTTTCTTTACCCTCAAGTGGCAGGAATAAGCTCAATACAACTGTACAACACGTGGTTTGCCATCCATAGGTTTTAAATCTCAATGACAGCACTTGAAATAATAGTCCAGAATCTGTTTCAGGGCATCTCCAGACAGTTTATTTATTTTTTATTTGGAAAAATAGTAACATACTTGTACAACATATGTTTTACAATTCAGAGGGTAATGCTTTAAATCTCTGAAAGAAAACATGGACATCTGTGTCAGGGCTAGTGTTGATCGGTTGCTCTGGCCAAACACATCTGTATGCTTGTGTGCTCTACCGAGCACAATGGAAGTCAATGGTCGAACCCCAAGCACCCCCTGCTCAGAAGAGAAGAGGGAGTCTGGTTGTCTGGTCTAGGCAAATGAGTTTTTACATGACAAAACTGTATAGAAAGGTTATTGAATATTATGTTAGGACAATCAGAAAACTTTTTGTCTCCCTAATGATATTGATCTAGGTGCGCAGGTCCACCCAAGCCATCCAACAGATCTGAAGTAACTTTAAAGCTTACTGGCTCTCAGTCAGATGAGAGCTGGTTTGGAATGTCTCATAATGCACAAGGCTGTACATATAAGGTATGTTGACTAAGCCTGTCATCTGTCTCATGGATAGATTGATGGCTTGCATATACCTAGCTTTTGGCATATAGCCTTTGTGTGGTTGTCTATTGTATGTCATAGATAATAGGCGTCCAATACGCATCCAGATATCCTCTTAAAGCTGTTTCCAAACCATTTTCATGGGGTTTCCATCAATTTCTCTTTTTTTTGTAGTGGGTGCCTGGTTTGATGTTCAGGTCTCCCATTGACTTTCATTGTATAAAATTGTACTCGAGCATCCGCAGTATTCAGCCGAGCACTCGGATGTGCCAAGCATAGCGATGCTAGAGCCGAACAGCAGTTCGGACGTGCATGCTTGCTGAACACTAGTCAGGGCATCTCCAGACAGTTAAAGTTTTTTGTTTTTTTTAAATAGCAATACAAGTTTGCAAGTGTGCAAATACCTGAGGGCAGCATCTTAAATCTCAGTGAAAACTAGTCTGAAATCAGTGTTAGGGCATTTCCAGACAGTTCAATGTTTTATTTTTTGTTTTGAAGAAAATAGCAATACAAGTGTGCAACATGTGTCTTACAATGCAGAGTGCAGCGTTTTAAATTTGTATCAGGGCATCTCCATGTAGTTATTTTTTTTTTTTTGCAAAATATAGCAATAAATGTGTGCAACATGTGTTTTACAATTTTACAATCCAGAGGGTAGCATTTTAAATCTCTGAGTTAAAACAAGTGATATACTAGTCTGAAATATATGTCAGGGCATCTCCAGAGAGTTCCCATTTTTTGTTTGTTTTTTGTTTTTGCAAAAAATGGCAATAAAATTGTGCAATGTGTGTTTTACAATCCAGAAATTCAGAGGGTATATTTTTTAAATCTTAATCTCAGCGAAATCATAAAGTAGGCTGAACTATTTAAAGGGCTTCTGTCACCCCACTAAAGTGTTTTTTTTTTTTGGGCTAGTGAAATTAGTTATATTGCGATATATGACAATATAATTGTGTTACTTACTTTGATCCAGCAGTTTCTGCAAAAAACGAAGTTTTATAATATGTAATTTCGGTCTCTACCAGCAAGTAGGGCGTCTACTTGCTGGTAGCTGCTGCAGAAATCCACCCCCTCGTCGTGTTGATTGACAGGGCCAGCCGGGATCTCCTCCTCCGGCCAGCCCTGTCGGCATTTCAAAAATCGCGCGCCTGTGTTGATTCGGCGCAGGCGCTCTGAGATGAGGAGGCTCGTCTCCTCAGCACTCCCTCAGTGCGCCTGCGCCGATGACGTCTTCTATTTCGGTGATGTCATCGGCGCAGGCGCACTGAGGGAGTTCTGAGGAGACGAGCCTCCTCATCTCAGAGCGCCTGCGCCGAATCAACACAGGCGCGCGATTTTTGAAATGCCGACAGGGCTGGCCGGAGGAGGAGATCCCGGCTGGCCCTGTCAATCAACACGACGAGGGGGCGGATTTCTGCAGCAGCTACCAGCAAGTAGCCGCCCTACTTGCTGGTAGAGACCGAATTTACATATATTAAAACTTTGTTTTTTGCAGAAACTGCTGGATCAAAGTAAGTAACACAATTATATTGTCATATATCGCAATATAACTAATTTCACTAGCCCAAAAAAAAAAATCACTTTAGTGGGGTGACAGAAGCCCTTTAACAGGGAATCTCCAGACAGTTAAAAAAATTTTTTTTTGGTGGGTGAAAATAACAATACAACAGTGTTATGCATGTTTTACAATACATGGGGGAGGAAGGAAGTAATCTCATAGTAGTTTGACAGCTTGTGTCGTACACTAGAGAAAGCTTTTTTTCAGATTCTACATATTTGAACGCACATAAGATATCATGTCCAAATATGTTGCCTTTAGTGATGCAGATACTCCATTTTTTTTCCAAGCCAATTATCAGTAGCACCGTCTTCAATGTGTTTGTGGAAATGGAAGAGCATTTTATTGTGCCTCTCTGTCTTTAAGTTCCAGAAAACAGAGTTGCAAACTGTTCCATACTTTGTGTGACTATGTACATTAGGCCATAAAATGTCAGAAATACAGAAAGGTTCCAAACAAATCCAGAGCCAGACCTTGTCCTCTTAAAGCCAGAATGTGGGTAGTAGCAGCACCAGCTATCTGGCTAGAAGTAGTACTAATAGTAGCAGTAGTAGGCTGCAGTTATCCCTAGCTTTGGAAAGACAGCATTATCACTGAGGAGAAAGAGGATGTGATTGTGGATTGGGTTGCTCACTTTTCCTCTCAGTCCCAGCAGGAGGTGACTTCTGAGTCTGGGGTCACAACATTCCTCCTATTCCTCCCTCTTACCGCCACCAGAGAAGGCTTTCAGTGAAGTCCTCTCTTTATTTTTCATAAGAAGTTGCAACAAAGCCCCACCATGTCCTATGGCAAATAAACAAGAGGCTCCCTGCTGACGACTTGTGTGAGAGAAGTCAGCATTTTGACTGTCCTCTTGAGGAGGTTCAGGAGCAAGCTGTGGACCACATGGACAGCTGTGACGTGGTGGTAATAGTGGCACCTGTAATCATGGTATTGGTGGTGGGGGCAGCAACAATGGTAGTCAGGGAAAATACAAAGCAGGGAATCAGGGAAAAAGAGGAGGAGGGTGGTGGCAGCGGCAGCAATAAAGAACAGAGGTGACATGACTCTCAAAGAACTGCCAGGGCCATATCTGATTCTGGATCTGGTGATGCGACTGACACTGTAGGTAGTTCACTATATAAATTTATAGGAGTAGACGATAATACGAGACTAACTTTTAACTATTAGAATAACTGTCGCTGAAATATAACTTTTATTCTGATAATTAAAATGTGGGTCATTCAACTAAAGTGCATAATTAAATAAACTATGAATCATCCTGGATTACACTAGCACACTAGTCCTAAATGTGCCAGAGCTAAGCCAAGCTCAGCTAACTCTAGCTCTGCACAAGTATCTTTCGTCTGTCAGTTTTTATCCATGCTGCTGGGAGTCAGATGCATTGCCCTGTGCAGATGCCTAGTGGGAAGATACCTAGCTGGCAATTTTTCTCCCAAAAAGCCATCCCTGCCTAATAATTTATGTGGTGGAACACGTGGGTTACTCCTTGCAATTCTTGCTGTGCAGCAAGGTGCACGCTACAATAGACACCTGGAGCACCTGTAATAGGAAGGGACAGTACTTGTCTTTCACTGCCCACTGGGTAAATGCTTTATGTGGCAGCTTGAAGGCAGCACCCCAACAACAAGCCCAGGTGCTTTTGACCCTACACAATTATGTTGGCCTGGCTCTCACACAAAACACTTATCTGCCTGCTCCACCTCCTCCTCCATGGATACACTCCTGTCTGAAATGGTGGCACGGCACAGTGTCACTCCCACTCTCCCTCTTTCCTACCACATGTATCACGTCAAGCATTGCCATAAGGTGTTGGAGCTGATCGTAGTAGCCACACAGACGAGCACTTGTGAAAGTATGTCAAGCAGCAAACATACCTCTGGCTGTCACCCTGCTAACTCCAAATAGACAAGGTGGTAAGGGACAGTGGCATCCTGGCCATGCTGAACCTGGGGAAAATAACACATGATCCCTGCATGGCGTACATAAATAAACTAGTTGTGCAATACTTTTTATGAAACTACACTGGCTTGCACAAGATTGTAGCAATGTACAGAAGACTGTCCTCATATTTCAGCCGATTTTACGTGATGAGGATCTCTCTTCTTCTGTTTTCATAATCAGCAGAAAACAGTGAACGATTTTGTCCTGCACCAGACCACCTCAGGAGGGAGCATGTGTTGTTTTGAGGTCAGGCAGTGGCAGCTTATCCAAGACACGGTTGGGTCCAGAAGCCCTTCGAAGACGCTACATAATTTGTCTGCAGGGACAACTGCGGCATGAACAATCTCATCCCCCTATTATTTATCTTAGAATAGACGCTGATGCTCAAGCAGCAGGGGACAACAGCAGAAGAATAACAGCTAACACATCTTGCTGTCCGCACTGTAGCTGTTGGGGACCCCAAGGAGAAACTCCCATGGAGAAGGATGTGGAACTGCCACAGGAGGAGGTGAAGGAGCAGGAGGATGATGATGACGATGGCACTGGCTGCGACACCCAATCTTCTCAGTGGGAACTGGCTCCTCAGGTACCTGAGGAGCCAGTTCCCACTGAGAAGATTGGGTGTCGCAGCCAGTGCCATCGTCATCATCATCCTCCTGCTCCTTCACCTCCTCCTGTGGCAGTTCCACATCCTTCCCATTTCTTGCCAGAATGACAAGCTGTATGCTAGCTTGCTTACACACTGACAGGCATATCATTGACATCAAGCCATCTGATGATTACTAGATAGTCATTCTTTTAGACCCTCATTATCAAAGTAAAATGAGGGAATGTTTTCCTCCCTCCAAAAAGGTTATTACTACGAAACACTGTGTATGCAGCTTGCTGCAGATTTTGGCAAACAGATGTCTGCCGCCAGTGTGTCTGAAAGGGAAGCCTTTCTCCATCCCCCGCAGTCACCCACCAGCAGCAGCAGCAGCAACCAGTTCAGTCTACTCATCATGATGGAGCAGTTTTTTCAGATGCCGCACCAGGCTGATGAAAATCAGTAAGCCGAGACCTCCTGCCTCAACGCCCAGAATCAGGCCAACCTACACTCCGACCTGTCTCTGTCACATAACCTGTTCCCTGACCCCTTGAACTTCTGGGCTGGCATACTAGAGCAGTGGCCCTAACTGGCTCACTATTCTCTCTGTCTTTCATTCTTCCCAGCCTCCAGTGTAATCTTGGAGAGTGTATTTAGCACAGCAGAGGACGTGGTGACACTCAAACGGACCAAGTTGTCCTCTGCCAATGTCCAAAACATCACTTTTATTAAAATGAATTAAGCCTGAATTCAGGAGAATTTTTACAGAGACAATATGGTCTTGTAGACACTGCCCCATCTTGACACAGTAGTTGTCTGCCTGCCTGCCTACCATCATGTTCCATACGGCTGCTACTGCTGCCTCTATCATGCCACTGCTGCTGCCTGCAAAGATGTATCATGTGGCTGCTTCTGACACCACCACCGCTGCTACTTCTACCTGCTAATCCCGTTCTACCGCCAACATTTATCTGCCACTTCTACCACGACCACTACTACTACTACTCATAGACAGCCGATCTACTGCCTTGCATATGCCATGCTATGCTGATTCTGCTGCCGCACCTATTGCTCGCACATGCCCCTAATATGCTACCCTTTTCACATCCACACTGTTAGGCTGCTACTCCGAATTTACAGGGAGAATTTTTCTAGTCTTGTTCAGAATGAGCCATTTTTTCTTCTGACAATTAACTCTTGTCTTATGGGCAGGCATTCTAACCCTATGAAGGCATAATTTTTGGACTCTTGGTCCCCCAACAAGTTTTTTTTTTTTATCCAGGACAATTGGATAAAAAAATGTCGAAAGGTTCGTTCATCTCTAGTAAGCATCAAACAAAATGCAAATGAAAAGAGGACATAATTATTAATAAACAATCAACACACATGTACCTCATTAATAGCTATTTAATATATGGAATGAGCTTAGGAGCAACTGATGGCAGTGGTCAGAATCAGAGCTACCGTAGCTCCAAACCCGACCAATTAGCCCCTCAGATGCATCAATAATGCCTGTGGCATCTGAGTGGATAGGGTATATTTCCATGGTGGGACCGCCCTAAAGGGGCAGAGCTGGTTACTAGCCCATTTATGGTGGAGTGGGTGTGTACGTGGGCGGAGCCTGATGCTGTGATGGGACGGCTTGTGTGAGGATCCAGCGTGTGGATAGAGGAGAGGGGGGTGGGCGGTCCTAGGGGATGCGCTGGGGCGGGGGCGAGAGTGCTGCATTGTAGAGGATGGAGACATGGCAGGGACTGTGCTATATGGGGGCAATAATAACGTGGCAGTGCTAAGGGATGGTGGGAAGTTACGGACTGTGTATGATAGAGAAGGACAGAGGGAAAGGATGGCTGGGAGTGACAGAATGAGGGGGCGGTGTTGGAAAGGGGCGGGGCCAGTGTCTTGGGTTGGTAGGTGGGGCCAAGAGTGAATGCAGTGGGTGCAACAACAACAGGTGAGCAGTACCACTCTTCCTGTTACTTTGGAGGCTCGGCCTTTAACCTATTTACCCTATGAGCGCCTTTTTCTTTCCTTGGCCATCTGAGTAGATAGACAGAGGGAGCACACTATTGCAGCCAGCGGTCTGCTGAAGTTCTGTGGCAAGGATTAATAGAATGCTGGCAGGGTGTCATAGAATGCTGTGCCAGATATATTGCTGTAAATAGTGTAATTGATCAAGTGTTTGCAGGTTCAAGTTCCCAAAGGGTAAAATCAGCTAAATAAAGTTTTTCAAGCTATATACAAAATGGCAAAAATTAATTCCCCTTTTCCTATTTTTCATTAAAAAAATAAACATAATTGAGATTAAAATATCACATTATTTATTACATGTAATAAATGTCATAAAAAAAATATCTAATGCCAGAATTGTAATTTTTTTGGTTACCTGACCTACTGAAAAAAAAAATTATTCAAAATTGTCAAGAATGTACACAAACATGTAACACTCATTTTAACTCAATTATAATCTAACTGATAAGAATATGGCTTAAATGAGAGTTTATGAATAATTTCAGGAATTCAGATTAAGTCATCGGAAAAGTTCCCTGATGAATGCAGTAAAGCAGGAAGAAATATTTTGCAGATGCAGTGAAAGTGAAGCTAGGAAAAACTGCTGAAATTTTTTTATACAATAAAATAAAAAATAAAATTACATTTAGCCCAAAATGAGTAAAATATTGGGCCTAAGGGACTGCTGCAGGGAACAAGCAGCAAGCCTGCTGTGGCAAGGGCTGAGAGTAAACTGTGGAGCGGATCCCAGAACAACAGTAACTACACAGACAGAGCCCAGGACTTCTGCGGTGAATAGGAAGCACTGGCAGCAGATCACCGCTGAACAAGGCGCCCGGGACCACTATTACAGAGAGCCATAGCTTTTTTTTTATTTTTTGACCGATTGTCTTAGGTAGGCTCTCATTTTTTGCGGGATAAGGTGACAGTTTGATTGGTACTATTTGGGGGGAAATACGTCTTTTGATCGCTTGGTGTTGCACTTTATGTGATGTTAGGTGACCAAAAATTGCTTTTTGGCATTGTTTCTATTTTATATTTTTTTACACTATTTACCTGAGGGGTTAGATCATATGATATTTTTATAGAGCAGGCTGTTAATAACACGGCAATACCAAATATGTCCACTTTTTTTATTTATTTCACTTTAACACAATAAAAGCAGTTTTGAAGGAAAAAATCTTATTTTAGTGTCTCCATTGTCTGAGAGTCGTATTATTTTTTTATTTTTTGACCGATTGTCTTAGGTAGGCTCTCATTTTTTGCGGGATAAGGTGACAGTTTGATTGGTACTATTTGGGGGGGAATACGCCTTTTTGATCGCTTGGTGTTGCACTTTATGTGATGTTAGGTGACCAAAAATTGCTTTTTGGCATTGTTTCTATTTTATATTTTTTTACACTATTTACCTGAGGGGTTAGATCATATGATATTTTTATAGAGCAGGCTGTTAATAACACGGCGATACCAAATGTGTCCACTTTTTTTTATTTATTTCACTTTAACACAATAAAAGCAGTTTTGAAGGAAAAAATCTTATTTTAGTGTCTCCATTGTCTGAGAGTCGTATTTTTTTTTAATTTTTTTACAGATTGTCTTAGGTAGGTTTACATTTTTTGCGGGATGAGATGACGGTTTGATTGGTACTATTTTGGGGGGCATACTCCATTTTTATCGCTTAGTGTTGCAATTTTTGTGATGTAAGGTGACAAAAAAATTGATTTTTTTACACCGTTTTTATTTATATTTTAAGATGTTTATAGGACATGGTGGATCATGTGATATATTTATAGAGCTTGTTGTTACGTACGCGGTGATACCTATTACAGTCTGGTCCATAAATATTGGGACATTGACGCAATTCTAACATTTTTGGCTCTATACACCACCACAATGGATTTGAAATGAAACAAACAAGATGTGCTTTACCTGCAGACTGTCAGCTTTAATTTGAGGGTATTTACATCCAAATCAGGTGAACGGTGTTGGAATTACAACAGTTTGCATATGTGCCTCCCACTTGTTAAGGGACCACAATTATAATAATCATAAATCAAACTTTCACTTTTTAATACTTGGTTGCAAATCCTTTGCAGTCAATTACAGCCTGAAGTCTGGAATGCATAGACATCACCAGACGCTGGGTTTCATCCCTGGTGATACTTCACCGGGCCTCTACTGCAACTGTCTTTCAGGTACTGCTTGTTCTTGGGGCATTTTCCCTCCCGATGCATGCTCAACCAGATTCAGGTCAGGTGATTGACTTGGCCATTGCATAACATTCCACTTCTTTCCCTTAAAAAAGTTTTGGTTGCTTTTGCAGTATGCTTTGGATCATTGTCCATCTGCACTGTGAAGCGCCGTCCAATGAGTTCTGTATTAACTGATGCCTAACCAGGCAGTAAGACCTATCTTGACCCAGGTTAATTTAATACATCACTTTTATTACTATATGTATTAAAACTTGAATGTTATAGGTGAGTGAACATATTACTTATCTTTATTAATTATTCCTACAAACCAAAAACCTAAGTTAAAAATACAGTCCCCACTTCACTAGTGACTTATAGTACTGAACAGTGAGAAGGGCACGGGAGAGTGCACTGGCTCCCACCCACTCACTTTGAAAGCAGAATGCTACTGTGTCTCCGTTTGTAGGGCTAATGTTAGCTGTATACTGCTGTCAGTTTGGCAGTGTAAAGCAGTGGGAGCCTGAAAGCGTCACCCCACTGTCAAAGGGATGCACTTGGCACCCATACATACAGAAGATCAGCTAGAAGCCAAAAGGCTGAAGGCACTACAAACTTTTGGTAGACACAGATTAATACCGTGTCTGACCTAAGTGTTTGAATGATCACACTGTTGAAATGTAGTCCGACCGGACTAACCACAGCTTATTCACTGTGGAGTAGGAGGCTGCGTATTAAAAACTAAAACTGCCCCCCGACATGTTTCGCCAGTATTCTGGCTTCTTCAGGGGAAATGGGCAGCAATGAGACACAGTAGCATTCTGCTTTCAAAGTGAGTGGGTGGGAGCCAGTGCACTCTCCCATGCCCTTCTCACTGTTCAGTACTATAATTCACTAGTGAAGTGGGGACTGTATTTTTAACTTAGGTTTTTGGTTTGTAGGAATAATTAATAAAGATAAGTAATATGTTCACTCAGCTATAACATTCATGTTTTAATACATATAGTAATAAAAGTGAAGTATTAAATGAACCTAGGTCAAGATAGGTCTTACTGTCTGGTTAGGCATCAGTTAATACAGTTGTTAAATACCTTACCTAGGTTAGGTCCTAAATATGTCCAATGAGTTCTGAAGCATTTGGCTGAATATGAGCAGATACTATTGCCCGAAACACTTCAGAATTCATCCTGCTGCTTTTGTCAGCAGTTACATCATCAATAAATACAAGAGAACCAGTTCCATTGGCAGCCATACATGCCCACGCCATGACACTACCACCACCATGCTTCACTGATAAGTTGGTATGCTTAGGATCATGAGCAGTTCCTTTCCTTCTCCATACTCTTCTCTTCCCATCACTCTGGTACAAGTTGATCTTGGTCTCATCTGTCCATAGGATGTTGTTCCGGAACTGTGAAGGCTTTTTTAGAAGTCGTTTGGTAAACTCTAATCTGGCCTTCCTGTTTTTGAGGCTCACCTGTGGTTTACATCTTGTGGTAAATCCTCTGTATTCACTCTGGTGAAGTATTCTCTTGATTGTTGACTTTGACACACATACACCTATCTCCTGGAGAGTGTTCTTGATCTGGCCAATTGTTGTGAAGGGTGATTTCTTCACCAAGGAAAGAATTCTTCAGTCACCCACCACAGTTGTTTTCCGTGGTCTTTAGGGTCTTTTAGTGTTGCTGAGCTCACCGGTGCATTTCTTCTTTTTAAGAATGTTCCAAACAGTTGTTTTGGCCACGCCCAATGTTTTTTCTATCTCTCTGAGTTTGTTTTGTTTTTTCAGCCTAATGATGGCTTGCTTCACTGATAGTGACAGCTTTTTGGATATCATCTTGAGAGTTGACAGTAACAGATTTCAAATGCAAATAGCACACTTGAAATGAACTCTGGACCTTTTATCTGGTCGTTGTAATTGGGATAATGAGGGAATAACACACACCTGGCCAAAGAACAGCTGAGAAGCCAATTGTCCCATTACTTTTGGCCCCTTAACAAGTGGGAGGCACCTATGCAAACTGTAGTAATTCCTACACCATTCACTTGATTTGGATGTAAATACCCTCAAATTGAAGCTGACAGTCTGCAGTTAAAGTACATCTTGTTCGTTACATTTCAAATCCATTGTGGTGGTGTATAGAGCCAAACATGTTAGAATTGTATCAATGTCCCAATATTTATGGACCTGACTATGTTTTTTTTCACTTTTTTTCAATGTTTTATCATAAAATCAGGGGAAAGGGGCGTTTTTTAATCTTTGTTTTACTTGAAACTTATTTTTTTTTATTAAAACACTTTTTTTTGCATTTTTTTTAACTTTATTTCTGTCTTACTCTGGGACTTCAACTTTTGAGGGTCTGATCCCCACTGCAATGCATTACAATACATCTGTATTGTAATGCATTGCCTGTTAGTGTATTACACTAAGTAATACACTAACAGGTTGCCTAGGCGACCCAGCCTGGAGCTGGATCTCCTCGGCCCCCATAGAAGGCAAGTCCCAATGCCATGCAAGGCATTGGGAAGCCTATGCATGGCACCGGGATGCCTTGTCACCAATCGGGTCCCCGCCACAGCAGCGTGGGGACCCGATGGCCACCCTCACCCGCCGCATGCACCTTCTATGCCACAGTCAGCGCTGACCATGGCATAGAAAGGGTTAATCCACTGGAAACATCTTTTACAGCAATGCAAGCGGAAACAGAAGGGGTCTGGCTATCAGGGACTGCTGAGCTCCTGTGCCCACCCGACCACCATGAAGTAATAGTTTGTCAAAATGCGTCAAGTCACTTGTCGCCATGATGTACTATTACGTGATATGTCAAGAAGGGGTTAAAGTAGGCACAGCAGAAGACATCTCAAGTAAGTTAATTAAAATATGAATTTGTATTAAAACTTTTGTAGTAACGTGGTCCACATATAAAGTCAATGGTAAAAATGGCTTATCTTTGCATTTTTAAAAGGGTTGTGAGAACAATACAGTTTTTTTTTTTACAAACACCTGATATTGATATGATAAAATGTAAAAATATACCATATTTTTCACCCCATAAGACACAGTTTTTTTCCTGCATCTTATGGGGCGAATACTAATGAGCGCTTCCATTATTGAAGACCTCATTAGTACCAGAGGATCGAGAAGCGGTGAAGGCTCTGTACTCACCGCTTCCTGGTCCTCGGCTGTGGCTGCACACAGCGTGAGGGTGCTCTGTGACCTCAAGCTGTGTGCGTTGGGTCACAGCACAGCCACAGCAAGAAGAAGACAGAGCACGCTGGAGATGAGGAGCGGCGGAGTCCAGAGCAGGAGAGGTAAATTTTTATTTTATTTTATTTGATCTTTGGCATGGGGGCTCACAATTGAGGCTTATAAAAGGCACTGGGGCTTATAGATTGCATGGGGGCTGATAATGGGGCCTCATAAATGGTATGGGGGTGTCACGACGGACAAGCACTCAGACACACAGAGAAACCAACAACTAGGCTCTGAGCGAGAAGCAGGGGAAGGGTCACCTCCTAGCTAATCCCTAACATGTCTCCCTGCACTGCTCAGCCCACAGGCAGACCTTGGTGGTAGGAATGCTATGTCCTCGTGCCTGGGCTAATTCGCCCTAAATTCCCTGAGATAGTGAAAAGGGGAAATAGGAGCAGCCTGCTCGCACAGAACCTATATGGGAGAGATGACACAAACACAACTACAACAAAAACAGAAACCACACTTATCTTACTTCCTTGCTTGCTTCCTAGGCCAGACTGATTTCTATAACCCGCTCAGGGCACTGGATTTGAGAGCCATTTAAACTAATGACCCCACCCAGTGCACCTGATGGGAGGCGGATCCAGCACGACTTTAAAACAAACACTAAACACGTGCAGCTATTCTGTCCGACCTCCGCACATAGTCAGAGCCGGGCATGACAGGGGGCTCATAATGGAGGCTCATAAATGAAACTGGGGATTATAGATTGCATGGGGGCTCATAATAGGGGCTCATAAATGGCATGGGGGGTCATAATGGAGGCTCATAAATGGCACTGGGGCTCATAGATGGCATGGGGGCTCATAATGGTGGCTGATAAATGGCATGGGGACTCATAATGGGGCTTGATAATTGGCATGGGGGCTGATCTGAGGCATGGGGGGCTGGTCTGAGGCATGTAGGTGCTGATGTATGGCATGGGAGGCTGATGTGAGGTCTTACTGGAGTCTTATTAACATTGGGGGTCTAATTGTGGCTGTCAGATGAGGTCTGATTAACATTGGGTGTCTGATTGCTGGCCTGATCTGAGGTCTAATGAAAAATATTTTTTTCTTATTGTCCTCCTCTAAAACCTAGATGCGTTTTATGGACCGGTGCATCTTATAAGGTGAAAAATACGGTATATTCCCCTCATAAATTCCCTATCTTTACAGTTTTGATACTTTTCCAATCCCCCTCTAGTCTCTCTACTTCCTGGTACTTGTCAACACACAGGAAATGGCTGCTTTGCCATCAAACGAGTGGCATTTCCTGTGTAACAAGAGGCACCAGAAAATACAGACTAGCGATATCTAGGAATGATAGCATTGTGGGATCAGAGACGTAAATATGTTGGTTTTTTTTGTTGGTTTTTTTAAGCTTTACACCATTATAAGATATTTGTAAATAATTTATATCACATGGATAACTCTATGAACCATGCCATAAATTGCATCACTTTCATAGTGATGATCTGTGTGTCTTTGGCTGATGCTGTATATAGATTTTTACTAGATTCATGGGATATTGCACAGTTTTCCAAATGGAATATATCCCAGCTGAAAAGAAGTCTGGAAGGGCTCCAAATGAAAATGAATTAATGTCTAATGCAATCTTTACATCTTTAATTTAAGCTCAATTTTGCAGCGTATTCTCTGAGGAATGAGTCTGTGAGTTTTAATTGGAAATAAAGTCTGAATTCCCATTTGCTCTCTAAAAAGGTCTTCATACAAGTATCTAGCAGGCAAGTTCATGATGCACTGAGAGGACAGATCTAAAATAGGAATCAGCTACCTTGTCTGCAGTAGCTTAAAATTCTACATCCTGAAAGAGGTAACTAAATTGAGGAAGGCATTGAAAGTAACACACTTAAAAGAGTTTTAAATACTGCATGAAAGGCATCTGTTTGCCTAATTCCCACATTTCTAGAAAACAGAAAATTAAATAGAGATTATCTTCAATTATATATCAATACTAACCAATGTGTCATGAAATTCTATAGGGGGAATTTATCATGAAGAGAATATTTGAAACCATTTTTCTTGAGTCTGTGTTGAATAACTTTATGCCACATTTATCAAATGACGCATTTGTCTCATCATTAAATCTAATATTTTTGTCCACAATAACTACTTCTGTTTTCCTACTCCAACCTCCTACTGCAGTGAGACTGTTACTTTTTTGTGACTTAAAAAAAACTCAGTGATAAATCTAAACTTGCCCTCCCCCATATTTCAAACTATTTGTAAAAACACATTATGAAATACATACTGTAACTAAAGTAACATCAAGATAAATGTTTTCAATATTCCACATTTTCCCTACATCAAATAACAAGTCACGGCTAGACATCTCACACACCTCTAAAATCTCAGCATTGTTATCACTCTCTATTCACTCAATATTTTTATTTCCATTTTCCAATGTAGATACTGGATTCAAATAATCTTTAGTTTTTCTTTGTAGCTACTGGATCAATAAGGCTCAATAGGATTAGGGGTCAGAATATATGTTCTATTGTCTATAGGGGAAACTATAATGAGAGCAAAATTTGATTTATAGGAATGGAATTGATTGTGAATAACCTAAATGGACAATGCCATCAAATTTTTGTTGCATATTAACAGCCTATGTGAATATTCTATGTATTATTATTTTTTTTTTACAGAAACCAAATGGATGGTTTTCTGTATATATATATTTTTTTTATAAACATCACTTCATGTTTTCTACTTCCTGCACTGACTCTTTAGCTATCTCCTTTGATTGGACTTTTAGCACTCCAAACAGTCTTGTTTGACTTCCATAATCAGACATTTAACTACGACTAGAGAAGTAAGGGGGATAAGTGACTTAATTACCCTTACACATGTGATGCTGATTAACCAATGTATGTCTATGTATGAATCTGGAGGTACAGTAGACAACACATGCACTTCTATTGCAGCCCTATTACAGCTCCAAACAAAACAGAGCTGTAATATAGCCATGTGCATGAGTCTGAAGGCCAGAGTACAGATGCATGCAGTACTGCATATTAACTGTTAAGGATAGTGCTTGAGCACCCAAAAATATACTCATTTGGGTGGTTCATTTAAATGGGTGTTGTCTGGTGGCATTCATTATTTTATATTCCAACCTCACCAATCCCTTGCCATTGCTGTTCCGACACCAACCAGTTCTCTGCTGATCTCTACTTCTTTGTCCAAGCTTGACACAAAGGAAATAAGAAGACATGCCTGTTTAGCCAATCAATACCACAACTGTGACCCACTTTAGCCAGTGATTGGCTAAGCAGGCATTTTTAGGAATTTGCTGTGTGTCAAGCTGGGATCAGGTAGTGGATAGTGATGAGCGGCAGGGGCAATATTCAAATTTGCGATATTTTGCGAATATTTGGGCGAATATTCTCCATATAGTCGTAAATTCGTAAATTCGTGATCTCCAGGCATTTTTTTCTTGATTGCGAACATTCGCAAAAAATTTTTATATTTGCAATTACAAATATATTTTGCCATATTCTAAATATTCGCGAATTCTCGAAGTGCCGATATTCGCGATTAAAATCAACACTAGTAGTGAAGGTCAGAGAGGACCCAATAACTATTGGCACTGCAGAAACAGGGGATCAGTGAGATGAGAAATTGCATTCTACTCTTTCTCTCTCTCTCTCTTGCGCTATATATATATATATATATATATATATATATATATACAGTACAGACCAAAAGTTTGTACACACCTTCTCAAGTTTTCTTTAATTTCATGACTATGAAAATTGTAGATTCACACTGAAGGCATCAAAACTATGAATTAACACATATGGAATTATATACATAACAAACAAGTATGAAACAACTGAAAATATGTCATATTCTAGGTTCTTCGAAGTAGCCAATGATGGTAAATGAAGTAAATGATGGTCCAACTAAACGCAAACCAGATGGAATAGCATGCCGCTGCAAGATGCTATGGTAGGCATGCTGGTTCAGTATGCCTTCAATTTTGAATAAATCCCCAACAGTGTCACCAGCAAAGCACCCCCACACCATCACACCTCCTCCTCCATGCTTCACGGTGGGAACCAGGCATGTAGAGTCCATCCGTTCACCTTTTCTGCGTTGCACAAAGACATGGTGGTTGGAACCAAAGATCTCAAATTTGGACTCATCAGACCAAAGCACAGATTTCCACTGGTCTAATGTCCATTCCTTGTGTTCTTTAGCACAAACAAGTCTCTTCTGCTTGTTGCCTGTCCTAGCAGTGGTTTCCTAGCAGATATTCTACCATGAAGGCCTGATTCACACAGTCTCCTCTTAACAGTTGTTCTAGAGATGTGTCTGCTGTTTTCCCAATTTTTCAGACTGACTGACCTTCATTTCTTAAAGTAATGATGGCCACTCGTTTTTCTTTACTTAGCTGCTTTTTTCTTGCCATAATACAAATTCTAAGAGTCTATTCAGTAGGACTATCAGCTGTGTATCCACCTAACTTCTCCACAACGCAACTGATGGTCCCAACCCCATTTATAAGGCAAGAAATCCCACTTATTAAACCTGACAGGGCACACCTGTGAAGTGAAAACCGTTTCAGGTGAATACCTCTTGAAGCTCATCAAGAGAATGCCAAGAGTGTGCAAATCAGTAATCAAAGCAAAAGGTGGCTACTTTGAAGAACCTAGAATATGACATATTTTCAGTTGTTTCACACTTTTTTATGTATATAATTCCACATGTGTTAATTCATAGTTTTGATGCCTTCACTGTGAATCTACAATTTTCATAGTTATGAAAATAAAGAAAACTCTTTGAATGAGAAGGTGTGTCCAAACTTTTGGTCTGTACTGTATATATATACACAGTAGTCCCTCAAGATACAATGCCCTCAGGATACAATATTTTCAACATGCAATGGTCTTTTCTGACCCTTCATAAGTTGAAACTAGACTCAACATACAATGCCTCAGACTCAGGTCCAACTAATCAAGGCAACTTCTCTGGTAAAATATCTGTATCAGTTGCTAGTTAGCAGCTATTCCTGACTGTTTTAACTGTCTTAGTTTCTGCTTATTTTCCTTAAATCTTCATTTTCTCTTATCTTGGATGACATCTTGGGGCTTCGAAATTGATGACTCAAGTTACAATGGTTTCAACATACAATGGTCTTCCTGGAACCAATTAATATTGTAACTTGAGGGACCACTATATATATATATTTATATGTGGGCGCAATTGGCCAAGTTTGTCAGGGGCATGCTTTCCAACCAGTAGTGTAGCATCAGAGCAGGTGTTCAGTGCGGCGGGGGCATAGTTCTTGCTTTTGCTCCCAAAATGTTGAGAGACTAACCTTGGTAAAGATGAATCATGGGGTGGATCATCCAGGATTTCTAGACACTGGTGCCTGATGCAACAGATCATTCTGCCACTAATAATCACACTGCCACACTGGAATATTCTGCAAAATGGTCTGTTATTTCTGGCCACGTGCTGCTGCCACCATACTGATGTTTCCACCTGCCTGATGCCACCTACCTGCTACCTCTACTGCCATTCCTACAATGGAGCTTCTTGGTCTACTGATATACTGTATACATGTTACATTTTTACATGGACATGCATACCACAAGCCCTTGCTATCACACTGCTGTTGTTGGGTTCTGCTACTACTGTGATCTGCCACCATATTGTGCTGTATGCCACTGCTGCTGCCACTCACTCTGTCACGGGGCCACTATTGCCACTGGTATTGCATCGCCATTTTATCTGACAGCCATAACTTTTTTATATTTTTGTCTACAGAGCTGAGTGTGGGCTTTTCGGTACAAACTGCAGTTTTTTATTGATAAATGGAAGGTACATGTGACTTTTTGATCCGTGTTATAACATTTTTTAGGGAGGAAAATGTGACTTGTGAATTGTTTTTTATTTTTTTTCCATTACGGCATTCACCGCACAGGAAATTCGAAAAAATATTTTTTGGACACGGTGAAACCTAATATGATTATGTTTTTATTGTTTGTATATTTTTATATGTAAAATTGGGAAAGGAGGGTTATTTCAACCCTCCTTTGTTTCCTTGTCCCTTCACCTTAATAGAGATCTATAAGGGTGAATAGCATTATATCATGCTTCCTGCTGAGCTGTGCCTCATGCACAGCACAGCATGGAGCTTACCATAGCAGGAATGTAAAGCGTCAAAGTCGCCAGGCTGCCATGGCAACTGATTGGATTTCACTGCGGGAACACCAATCAAAAGGCAGAGGGAGACGCATTCCTCTTCCTTACCTCATAGATGCCGCAATCAGCATTAATTGTGGGGCCTCTGCACTGAGCACAGATGCTCACTGTACTCTGGACCTAGCCACTGAAGAAAGACATACCCACTTCCTTCAGTCCATCTGTTACTAAGGACGAGACTCACCTAATAACAGTTAGTGGTCAGCAAAATTGCTGAAAGGAAGACCCCTAGAGGTAGACATTTCAGTAGTGTTTTAGGGTGGATAACATGATTTTACAGATTTGCTCAGGTCCACCTAAAGTGACCTTTGAGAAAAAGGTTTTTGAAAAGTTAGTGCCCATTTAAATGCAGAGGGGACTGTCAAACGTAACCCCTGTGTAACAATCCTTTCTTTCATTTAGATATCAAGAAACAGGGTATGTACCGTATTTGATGATGTGGTTCTTCCCTGTTCTTGCCTCCAAGCTATAAGTGACCAGCCTGTTTTGGGCCAAACTTTTATTTTATTTTATTTGTTGCATTCCAAAAGCTGCACCATTTTTTATTTTTCCATTGATGTAGACATATGACTGCTTGTTTTTTTGTGGGACAAATTGTAGTTTTGAATTGCATCATTTTGGGGTACAAATAAATGAATGATTTAACTTTTATTAACTCTTTCTAGGAGGTGATGGGAAAAAGCAGCAATACTGCCACCGATGGACATTTACTAAGCCCCTTCTGCTACAATTCTGGAGTAAAAAGTCAGACTTTATGCCCTATTGTGCATTTGCCTTTTAATAAATTAGGTGCATCTCATGCCAGTCCAGGGAGATCAAGACTGGAGTGTGGGAATGTCAGTCTTGATAAATTTCCCCCTACTGAGTTTTTACATTATAACTTTTGCAATGTTATTTTTTTTGCCATAAATAACATTTTTCTCTGGATCATTATGATTACAGTAAAACCAAATGCTTATTAGTTTTTTTTTTTTACACTACACTTCATCTTATTACCTTTGTACAATATAAACTATAAAAATGTTTTTGCATCTCAACATCCCAAGACATATAACTTTATTTTTCATTTTACATAGCTGTGTGAGGGCTTAATTTTTCGGAATGACTTATAGTTTTTATTGGGATCAATTTGGTGTATATAAGGCCTCTTGCAGACGAGTGTGTTTGGATTATGTCCGGATGCGTTGCGCATGCATTCAGTGAAAACTGTGTGATTTCGCAAACAAAGCCATTCAGTTTTGTTTGCAATCGCGTTCAGTTGTTCAGTTATTATCACGTGGGTGCACAAGTGTGATAAAAAACGGAATGTTTACAAACAACATCTCTTAACAACCATCCGTGAAAATCGCATCGCATCCGCACTTGCTTGTGGATGCGATTTTCATACAGACCCATTCACTTCTATGGAGCGGCATTGTGTGAAAATCGCAGAATATAGAAGATGCTGCGATTTTCATGCAATGCAAAAGTGATGCGTGAAAACCACTGCTCATCTACACAGATTCATTTAAATGAATGGGTCCGGATTACGTGTGGGCACAATGCATTCGCATCACACATTGCCCCCGCATGGAATTCTCGCTCGTGTGAAAGGGGCCTAACACTTCTTGATCACTTTTTATTCAATTTTGTTGTGGTAAATAAGCAAAGAACAGCAATTCTGAATTTTTTTCTTTTTCATCGTTCACCATACGGGATAAATTACATATTATTTGTGTAGTGTGGGTCAGTACAGACATAGCAATACCAAATATGTGTTTTTATTTTTGCAATTTCTATCTATGAAAAAAGGTGTTTTTCACCTGATAGGTATTTACTGCAGGCAGGACTGGGGTTTTTATTAGGCACCAGGCTGCCATGCAAAGAATGACATCACAGGTTGCTGATCGGAGACAAGAGGAGCTCCCTCCCGCTAAAGCTTTTAGATGCTACGGTTGCTATTGACTGCATCATTGAAAGGGTCAAACTGACTAGATCAGCATTTCTGTAGGTCCATGCTGTTAGAGAAGGGGTCTAGCTCTCCTGTGAAAGTCAAGCTCTTGTCCTTCACTACACAGGAGACCCATGCAGTGCTTAGATTAGGCCGCTGTAAAAAGAAGTATGAGTGGACACTAACAGGTTAAATGACAATCATGATTTTCACAGCACTGTACATACATGTATGCAATCATGGACCATACTAAGTTAATTCCTCTGTATGTTACGTGTATGTGAATATAAAGAAAAAAACGCTGGTCCACTTCTCATACTTCTCATGTCATTGCAGTTTCCTTCCCCGATAAGTGCTATTTGTTCTCAGATATGGAATTATGAAATATAAATGCATGCAGGAAACCAGCCAATAAGGCAATTAAAGACCTACTGCCTTTTCAGATCACAGACAAGCGCCAATCCATGGCTGGCTCATAAGTATTACACAATCCCACCAGCAGCTGTTACTAATAATTAGGACTTCTTGCACAGAAATAATTACTAAAAAAAGGTATTTTATACTATAGGACAAAATTATTGCTGAGGTTCAATCAACACATTTTCTATGCAGTTGACAGTAAATGTCTGGAACAAAAAAATAAATAAATACATTAAAAAAGGATTTGGCTGTTTACTGTAATGTATACATGAAATGTATACTTCTTTGCTTTAAGGACATGGATGTCCCAAAAAGGAGAAAAAAAAATATGTTTTAGTTTAAACATTAAAAAAGTTTTCCAGGACTTAGATTAAAGGACATCTGTCAGCAGCTTTGTACCTATGAAACTGGCTGACCTGTTACATGTGCACTTGGCAGATGAAGGCAACTGTGTTGGTTATTACTGAGAAAAATGAAGTTCTAATATATGCAAATGAGTCCCTAGGAGCAGTGGGGGCATTGCTGTTACACCTAGAGGCTTGTCACTCTCTGCAACTGCCCTGACCTCAGCACTTTGATTGACAGGACCAGGCAGTGAAAACATCAACACCCCTGACCCTGACTCCTCAACAATCAAAGTGCAGAAGGCATGGGTGGCAGTTGCGGAGAAAGCAGAATCTCTAGGAGTAACAGCAATGCACACGTTGTTCCTAGAGGCTCATTTGCATATATTAAAACATCATTTTTCTCCCATTTGAATGGAGCTGAAGTGCAGTACCATTACATAGTGGATGGAATCTTTTGCTTATGACTCCATTCACTGTATAGTTTTCAATGCCAATGGCTGACCAAGGTATTTGATATTTGATGACCTATTCTGAAGATAAGCTATCATAATCTAAGTACCAGAAAATCCCTTTAACTATTTCATATTTCATTTTACATCAGCCTTTTTCAAGTGCATAGTATATCACTAAAATAACTTAAACTCCTGTTTAAACTCCTTTAAAGGGTTTCTGTCACCAGAATTAACCCTATTAAAGTGGCTGACATTAGCGATGTGCTAATGTCAGCAGACCCTAACTCTCCAAATCTTATGCTCATGGATGCCCACATTAGTGCACAATTTTAACTTTGGTGATATGCTAATTAGCCTCTAGGAGCAGCGGGGGCGTTGCTCCTGCTCCTAGAGGCTCTGTTTGCCCACCTCAAATCACGCCCTCCCGTCCTTGATCGACAGGGCCAGCGTTCGTCTTCTCCTGCCAGCCCTGTGTGCTGGATAAATCTCGTACCTGCACAGTCCGAGCACACAGGGCTATCAGGAGGAGACGAACGCTACCTGGCCCTGTCAATCAAGGACGGCAGAGCAAGACTTGAGGTGGGCGATCGGAGCCTCTAGGAGCAGGAGCAACCCCCCCCCCCCCCTGCTTCTAGAGGCTAATTAGCATATCATCAAAGTTAAACGGGGTAAGTAACGGGGGCATCCATAAGCATGAGATTAGTAGAGTTAGGGTCTGCTGACATCGCTAATGTCAGCCAGTTTAATAGGGTTAATTCTGGTGACAAAAACCCTTTAAAGTTAATGTCTAAATTCCTTTTTTTGTCTTCATATCACTTTATTCACATCATTATTTACTAGAGCCATATCTTCTCCTGTTAATACTATCAGTGTTAATACTTGGGCAATGTTCACTAATTATATAGGAACAGAAAACCAGAATTCAAACTGGGAAGGATATGTTGCATGACAGACACCTTTGACTAATAATAGGGTCCCTAGTTTCAATCATGGTATTGGTCACTTTATCAGAAAAATAGCGCTGGATTTGTACTATTTTCCCAACAAGTTTCTTCAAGGGTGCCTCAAATACAGATGGAAATTGATGGAAAAAACTATGACTGATTAGTATTTTTCGTTTTTAAAATCTGTACAGGCACATTAGAAAATAGTCAGCTTTAGTTCAACATCATTAGTGTTATTTAGCAAACACCACTATTGTGGATCGATTAAGAATCTAATACACTGACCAAAAATATAAACACAACACTTTCGGTTTTGCTCCCACTTTGCATGAGCTGAACTCAAAGATCTGAAACATTTTCTACATACACAAAAGACCCATTACTCTCAAATATTGTTCACAAATCTGTCTAAATCTGTGTTAGTGAGCACTTATTCTTTTCCAAGATAATCCATCCCCCCAGAGGGTCCAGAGGAGGGAAACTAAAGTAATAACTGGAATGGGGCAACTACAGTACCCTGAAAGATTAT